>NC_141019.1:25149558-25362162 GCF_052327205.1 Somniosus microcephalus | reverse complement strand
TCACAAAATGAGCAATGCTTACATTTTAAATTTCGTCCCTGAAGCAACAGCTTCCAAATCCCGCCCAGCTGCTCCGAATAGTCAACCAGTTGGCTATGCACCGCCCATCGCAATCCCATTGGCTACCCCTCAAGACAGTCCCGCACTCGATTGGCTGATGCGGCTGTCAATCAACTGCGACATAACGGTCGCCGTTCAAATCCACTCGCGCCAGTTGACAGAGCAGCTGCTGACCTTTCAAACCGTGGTTGAAGTGAGACCGCTTGGCGATAATCAACAGAAATCACCACTCCACTTACATTTAATGCATTTTGTTACTAACCCGACGCCCAAGGGGGAGAAATTTGGTATCGCCCTGCTTGGGGCGCTAAATTTTGAAGTCGTGAAAAATTAACACCAGGCGCTAATGCATCTGAGTTTTCCCTAAATTGCAACTCGCCAAGGCTTCTTCGGCAGCACCTCCCAAACCTGCGACCTCTACCACCTAGAAGGACAAGGGCAGCAGGCGCATGGGAACACCACCACCTCCAAGTTCCCCTCCAAGTCACACACCATCCTGACTTGGAAGTATATCGCTGTTCCTTCATCGTGGCTGGGTCAAAATGCTGGAACTCCCTCCCTAACAGCACTGTGGGAGCACCTTCACCACACGGACTGCAGCGGTTCAAGAAGGCGGCTCACCACCACCTTCTCAAGGGCAACTAGGGATGGGCAATAAATGCTGGCCTTGCCAGTGACGCCCGCGTCCCATAAAAACGAATTAAAAAAAAACTCACATCCACATCTCATGCCTTGCCTATAACCACAGCTATTCAACTACGGCAGGCACATCTCCCAAACACATAGCTGGACTCTGACTCTCAGACATTCGTTTCTCTTGCAAGCCAAGATGGCTCACAATAGGAGGGCGCAGCAGAGAACAGGCAGGGGTGATGCGCAGCTCCAGCAGCTTTCAGACCTGGAGGAGCGATTGCTGCGACTCATTGGGCAGCAGGTGGTGGACGCCGTGGCCATTGGCAATGTCGACTCCCCTTGGGGGGGCAATTATGGTATGTTCATCCACTCTCCTTCTCTCATCCCACTTCCCCCTCACACCACAAGCCTTTCCCACTTTCCAGCTCCTGATACTGTCTGCATTCCTTTCTCCCTTCCTTCCCCACTTCCCTCACCTTAATGCGAGTCTTGTGCCTTTATGCTTTCAGAGAATCAGCAACCAGATGATCAGCCTGTCCCTGAGCCTACCACTGAGAGTGAGGAAGGAGAAGAGGAAGAGGAGCAAAGCACGCGTCACTGCATCTCTCACCCGCAGGCACCACCTCAGATACTGGCACTACGTGATCTTTAGAGGCAGGTTTAGTAGAGGGGTCTGCACTGGGGACTAGTGGGCTGCAGCAAGGCCAGGGGAAAAGGGTAGCTCAGGAGCCAGCTCCCCAGAGGGCGAGTTCACGCACGAGTTCACGCTGCACAGGACTCCAATGAGGACCTCGAGGGGGAGGCGTTCACAAGAAGGGTGATGGCCATGCACTCCGAAATGATAGGTGCAATGGCAAGGGTGCCCGCGAGCCTCTCGGCAATGGTAAGGAGAGTGGAGGAGTCCGCCTCCAACAATGCACAGAACTCTGCACACACCATGGAGCCCATCATTTCCACTGTGCAGAGGATGCTGGACTCCCAGAGAGACCGTGCGGCTCCAAACCTCACGACGCGTGTCATGGGCGATGTGGCAGCTTCCACTGCAGCACAGGCAGAAGCGACGCAACTTAGTGCTGTCATGCAGGCAATGGTTGGTGGGATTGAGTCTCAGACTGCTCTCATGCAGTCCCAGCTTGATGCCACGCAAGCTCTGACTGCTGCCATCGTCGCTGGGTCCACCACAGTCCACCGGGGATCTCATGGTGTCGCAGTAGGCCAGCAATCTGTGCTGCAGCAGATTGCTAGGGATGCTGAGGTGCTGCCCCGGGGAGTGGCAGTGGGTCAGTGGAGCAGGAACCTGCTGTCCTCTCTCTTAAGACAGCATTCCTGATCCCACCACTGCCACTCCGCCATTGCACTTGTCGCTGCCTGTCATCCAGCCAGCCCAGACTGCCGCCGCCCAGCCTGAGGTGGTGCAGTCTACAGCCGGGCTTTCCAGGCCCAGAGCTGGTCGAGGGCGTCCTGCAAGGCCATCTGTAGTCTCTGGCACCGACACTCAGCAGCCTTCCACCAGCCCTGCTGCAGCCACTGGGGCGACACTACGTAGGAGCAGTAGATTAGGGAAAGGCACTATAAAGAGGGGAAGTAAGGGTTTGCACAAGGGTGATTAGTTAATATTGTTGCTGCATATATGTGGTTGCCGAATTTGGATAAATTTATTATTGGAATGTTGCAGATTGGAGGCTGTGTCTCATTTTAGCTTTGGGGTGTGGTATGGAATGAGAAGTTGATGGACTGATAGGGACATGCTGAGCAACCGGGAAGTGGCCTCAAATTCATTGGAACCGTAGTCTGATGAGGCGGTCACGGACCGCACTTCCACAAGGCCGATTGAGTGGCAGCCTCGTCCTCGTCCTCCTCATCTCCTTCTTCCTGAGGTGGTGCGGCTATGCCTGGTGGCAATGGCTGGGCCCTCATGATGGGCAAGTTATGCAGCATGCAGCAGACGACGACGAAAAGGGACACCCACTCAGCCGAGTACTGGAGGGCTCCTCCCGAGCGGTCAAGGCAGCGGAACCGTTGCTTGAGCACTCCGATGGTCTGCTCAATGATGTTCCTGGTGGCAGCATGGCTCTCATTATATGAGTGCTGGGCAGGAGTGTTGGGGTTGCGGAGGGGAGTCATGAGCCAGGTGGAGAGCGGATAGCCCTTGTCTCCCAGCAGCCTGCCGCGAGTTTGATGTGGTGGCTGGGACAGAGCTGGCACACCAGTCTGGCACAGGGTGAAGGCATCGTGGCTATTGCCAGGATAGCGGGCATTGATGGTGAGGATTTGCTGTGAGCGGTCGCACACTGTGGTGATTATTCTTGTTTTATAAGAAGCATTGTAATTGGTTGCCTGTTTTCCTGCCTTGCGATATATGCTGTAAACTTATTGGTTAGTTGATTCCATGTGACCTGTGGTGGCCATCTTAAATTCAGTTCTCTACAGTTTGGTTGAGACTGGGTGCTCAACATGTACTTGCTGGTTTTTTAAGGTTAATAAAGCCTAGCTTTTGAAAGGCAATCTACTCTTTATTTCAATTTATTAACCTTTTGCTATAATGGAACGATATCTTCGACCGGAACGATTTAATGCTGACCCTAATTCTGCAGGAGTGGATGATCAATGGAAACATTGGTATCGTACATTTAAAAACTTTTTGGGTGTGTTGGATCAGCAATCTCTAAAAAAGTTGGATATACTAATCAACTACATTGCTCCGGATGTGTATAAGTATATTTTGGACTGTGAAACTTATGAATTGGCTATTGCTATGTTGGAAAAAAAATTTGTTAAACCCAAAAATGAGGTATTTACACGTCATCTTTTATCTGCCCGTAGGCAGCAGGCGAGAGAATCCTTGGATGCTTATTTACAAGCACTCCGGCGCCTTGGTGCTAACTGTAATTATAAGGCCGTGTCTGCAGAAGAACATAAGGAAGAGTCGGTACGGGATGCATTTATTAATGGATTACTGTCTAGATCAATTCGTCAGCGGTTATTAGAAAATAAGACCTTGGATCTTAAGAGTGCTTTTGAGCAAGCCTCTACATTGGATTTGGCTCAGAGAAGTTCGGATTCTTATGCTCTTTTTGATCAGCCTGCGACCGTGGTTTCGGCAGTTCCGGATGAAAGGGAGTTACGTGGATTTAATAGGAGTGGTTCACCAGATTCCGAAACAGTTTCTACTTCGGCAGCTGTTGCCTCTAGGATTCAGAAGTGTTATTTTTGCGGGAACGTCGGGCACTCCCGTCTGAAGTGCCCTGCCCGGGAGGCTGTGTGTAGTAAATGCGGCAAGGGAGGTCATTACGCACGTGTTTGTAAATCGGTTGCCTCCTCTGCGACCATTCAGCCTTTAGATAGGGCGTTTATTGCATCAGTTTCTGCCGCCTTTTCCCATGGCCTAAACAAAGCTATAGTTATGGCCCAAGTTAATGGGTTAGAAGTGAAGGCCCTTATAGATACGGGCAGTACTGAGAGCTTTATAAGTCTTCAGTTTGTGAAGGAGAAGCGTTTGAAAATTTCGCCTGTTTCCTATCAGGTGTGTATGGCTCAGACGACTCTCACCTCACAAGTAGCTGGTTGCTGCTTTGTGAAATGAATTCTCCTAGGTAATACGTATACTGATATACGTCTATCTGTTCTGCCTAATCTCTGTGCGGACATTTTGATTGGTCATGATGTGCTTCAATTACATGAGTCCCTCAGTCTTTCTTTCGGAGGAACCAAGCCACCTTTGTCTATTTGTGGATTAACTTCTTTATTCATTTCTCCATTATCACTTTTTTCCAATTTGATGCCGGACTGTAAGCCAATTGCTACCAAGTCAAGAAGGTATAGCAGTCAGGATAAAGAATTTATTAATTCTGAAGTTCAACGTCTTTTATCGGAAGGAATCATTGAACCTAGTTTTTCGCCCTAGCGGGCACAGGTAGTTGTCACCACTAATGAGAGACATAAGAAGCGAATGGTGATAGACTACTCTCAAACTATTAACAGGTATACTCAATTAGATGCGTACCCCCTGCCTAAGATTGATGAGCTTATCAATAAAGTATCTCAATATAAGGTTTTTAGCACTATTGACCTAAAGAGTGCTTATCATCAGATTCCTATCGTTAAGAGGGACAAACCATATACGGCCTTTGAAGCTGGCGGAAAGCTGTACCAGTTTTGCCGAGTACCATTCGGTGTTACTAACGGTGTCGCCTGTTTTCAACGGGCAATGGATGCTTTTATAAGTGATAACTCTCTCTCTGACACCTTCTCATATTTAGATGACATCACGGTGTGTGGCAAATCAAGGGTGGAGCATGATTTTAATCTAGAAAGATTCCTTCAAGTTGCGGAAAAAGTTGGCTTAACTTTTAATAAAGAGAAGTGTATCTTTTCGACCACCGAGGTAAATTTACTGGGGTATATTATCTCGGGAAACAAGATTAAACCAGATCCAGAATGGTTGCGACCACTGATTGATTTACCTTGCCCTACTAATCCTAAGGCCTTGCAATGAGTTGTTGGACTGTTTTCTTATTATTCTAATTGGATTGCAAACTTCTCACAGAAGATCCGGCCCCTTATTCGGGTTACGACATATCCTCTATCATGGGAGGCCAGGATGTGTTTTGATAATCTTAAAAAGGATATCCTTGGAGCAGTTGTGCATTTTCTTGATGAGCAGGTTCCCTTTGTGATTGAGACGGACGCTTCCGATTTTGCAATTGGGGCTACCCTGAACCAAAATGGAAGACCTGTGGCCTTTTTCTCACGTACTCTGAGCAATAGTGAGCAGAGACATTCATCAATAGAGAAAGAGGCGTACGCAATAGTAGAAGCACTGCGTAAATGGAGACATTATTTATCTGGGCGACATTTTACGTTAGTAACTGACCAAAAATCTGTGCCCTTCATGTTTGATGTCAAACATTTCAGAAAGATTAAGAATGATAAAATAATGAGGTGGAGGATCGAGTTGGCATGCTACCATTTCGATATAGTCTATCGTCCGGGGAAGGATAATGTTGCCGCTGATGCGCTGTCGAGGGCTTATTGTTCTGTGCTTCATGGGGATATGCTTATTAATCTTCATAATGCTTTGTGCCATCCTGGTGTTACGAGGATGATACACTTCGTACGCAGTAAGAATTTGCCCTTTTCAGTTGAAAACGTCAAGCGGATGACTTCGTCATGCTCTGTCTGCGCCCGGTGTAAACCGAATTTCTTTAAGCCTCAACGAGCTCATCTTATAAAGGCTACTTCTCCCTTTGAACGCCTGAGCGTTGATTTTAAGGGGCCCCTTCCTTCAACGACTCAGAATCGATATATATTTACTGTTGTGGATGAGTTTTCAAGGTTCCCTTTTGCTTTTCCTTGTGCAGATGTATCAGCTGCTACAGTTATTAAATGTCTGACTCAACTTTTTGTCATCTTTGGGATGCCTGCGTATATCCATTCGGATCAGGGAAGTTCTTTTATGTCTTCCCAGTTGAAGGAATACCTCCAGAGTCGGGGAATTTCTACTAGCAGAACTACCCCGTATAATCCCCAGGGTAATGGACAATGCGAATGATACAATGGGGTGATCTGGAAGGCAGTTATGTTGGCTTTGACATCCCGGAACCTTAAGAATACACAGTGGGAAATGGTACTGCCTGATGCCCTGCATTCCATTAGATCATTGCTTTCAACGGCTACTAATGTGACCCCCCATGAAAGGCTCTTCAACTATCCGCGGAGATCCACTACGGGATATTCGGTACCTTCATGGCTTACTATGCAGGGACCTGTGCTGCTCCGACGCCATGTTAGACTGTCAAAGTATGATCCTTTAGTGGAGGAGGTGGAGCTATTGGAGGCAAATTCCCAATATGCTCACATTCGATTCCAAGATGGGAAAGAAAGTACGGTTTCAGTTAAAGACTTAGCTCCTTGTGGTGGCCAGCCCTCTCCTGAGGACATTAACAATAGCCATAATTCAGATAATGTTGATGTCGTCACAGATACTACGAATATTTCCAATCCTATTGCAGACACTTACAATTCTCTTAGTCTGCCCCCGATGGATGTTCATGACCCTCCCAGTCTACCTTCTAATGGGACTTCCAATCCGGAAACCGCTGATAATCGGGATATTGATAGCCTCCCTGCAGAAGATATTTCTGTGTCTCCTAGTGTGGGAGGGCAAGGAACTCCACCAAGGCTAAGAAGGTCGACACGAACAAGATATCCGGTCGACCGATTAAAAATGGACTTGTAAAATAATTAATAATTTAATAGTAAAATTTTAAAATTGTTGAAGGCATTATACATGTATTGCTCTAGTCATAAATACTAATTGTAAACTGTAAAGGCTACCTAGGTTGAAGTATATTTTAAAAGGAGGGGTGAATGTGGTGATTATTCTTGTTTTATAAGAAGCATTGTAATTGGTTGCCTGTTTTCCTGCCTTGAGATATATGCTGTAAACTTATTGGTTAGTTGATTCCATGTGACCTGTGGTGGCCATCTTAAATTCAGTTCTCTACAGTTTGGTTGAGACTGGGTGCTCAACATGTACTTGCTGGTTTTTTAAGGTTAATAAAGCCTAGCTTTTGAAAGGCAATCTACTCTTTATTTCACACACCAACTGCACATTAAGTGAGTGGTAGCCTTTACGGTTACGGAATACCTCAGGATTGTTACGGGGTGCCCATAGAGCGACGTGGATGCAGTTAATGGCGCCCTGCACCACGAGGAAGCCCGCTACCCTGGCAAAGCCACATGCACACTGGCGCTGCTTCTCTCTGGTGATGGGGAGTGTTTCGAGAGACTGGTCTTAGCCTACATCAAAGCCAGTGTTCCTGCCTCTCTTGACCAACACCAGTTTGCCTATCGTGCAAACAGATCAACGGAGGATGCAATCACAACTGCTCTACACTCGGCACTGAATCACCTAGATGGTAAGGAGACCTACATCAGAATGCTGTTCATAGACTACAGCTAAGCATTCAACACTATCGTCCCCAACAAGCTGGCCACCAAACTCCAAACTCTTGGCCTGAACACTTCCCTCTGCAACTGGACCCTGGACTTCCTAACAAACAGACCCCAGTCTGTCAAATTAGGTAACCACACCTCCCCCCCCGACCCTGAACACGGGGGCCCCACAAGGATGTGTGCTGAGCCCCCTCCTCTACTCCCTCTTCGCCCACGACTGTGTGGCTGTTAATGGTTCCAACACCATCATCAAGTTTGCGGATGACACCACGGTAGTAGGCCAGATCACCAACAACGATGAGTCAGCCTACAGGGAGGAGGTCCAGCATCTCGTGAAGTGGTGCGCCGATAACAACCTGGCCCTTAACATCAAGAAAACCAAAGAAATCATTGTGGACTTCAAGAAGTCCAAAGGCGGAAGTCACACCCCCATCCACATCAATGGGGCTGTGGTGGAAAGGGTGGACAGCTTTAAGTTCCTCGGAGTCCACATCACGGAAGACCTCTCCTGGTCCCTCAACACCTCCTCTCTGGTGAAGAAGGCCCAGCAGCGCCTTTATTTCCTAAGGAGGCTGAAGGGATGTAACCTGTCACCCCTGATCCTCTCTAACTTCTACCGCTGCACTATAGAAAGCATCCTGACAAACTGTATCACAGTATGGTATGGCAGCTGTAGCTACTATGACCGGAAAGCCCTGCAGCGGGTAGTCAAAACTGCCCAACGAATTACCGGCACCCGGCTACCGACCATAGAGCACATATACCAGAAACGCTGTCTACGGAGGTCACGGTCCATCATCAAAGACCCTACCCACCCCAGCCACAGTCTGTTCGCCCTCCTGCCATCTGGGAGACGCTACAGATGCATTCGCACCCGTACGACCAGATTTAGGAACAGCTTCTTTCCCAGGGCTGTCATCCTACTGAACTCCACAAATAAACTCTAAAGCCTGCACATCTGCCAATGCACTTTATTATGGTTATGTTTATGTTAATATACTACAAGCCAAATGTATGTTGAATGTTTAAATGTCTTAATCCAAATGTACACTCTCGGGAGCCGCAAGCCTACATTTCGTTGTACTGCACTTGTGCACTAACAATGACAATATAAGTTGATTTGATTTGATTGATTTTGATTTGCACACTGGCGCTGCTTCTCTCTGGTGATGGGGAAGGAAATGTAGTCCCTTCCCCTTCTGCAGAGAGCATCTGTGACCTCGCGGATATAGCAATGGACAGCGAACTGCGAGATTTTCGCTATATCTCCTGTTGCACACTGGAAGGATCCGCTGGCGAAGAAATTGAGGGCGACGGTGACCTTGACTGCCACTGAAAGAGCTGTGGTGGTCCTGATGTGAGGCTCGAGGTGTGGCTGCAGAAGATGGCAGAGCTCTGTGACCACCTCCTTGCTGATGTGGAGCCTTCTAACAAACTGATCCTCAGTGAAATTGATGTTGGAGAAATGCTGTCGGAATACACTGGGAGGGCAAGGCCTCCTGTTGAGAGCCCTGTTGGCCCTCCTCCCTCTGGCCACATTTTCCAATCATTCTCTCTGCCTCCGCTGCCTCAGACGTTGACGCTGGAGGCGAGGTCCAGTGCCCGTACAGCCCCCATTGAAGTATGGAAATGTTGCACTTTCAAATCTCGCCAAAATGAAAGTGAATAATTTTTCTGAGCCAGAACACTCCTTCAACTGAAAAACGCTGAAATCGCTCAAAAGGCCTGTTTGGCTTTGTCAAACTGACAAGGCAGCAGTCTTTGCCGACTAAAAATAAACCCGATGCTGACTCCTTTTCAATAGCGCTCATCCGACGGCAAACCGCCTCCTCTACCTGTCACTGTTAACAGCAGGGGGCGAGAGTAAGTTTCTGAGCCGGGGCGCTGCGCAGCCTGATGACGTCACGATCTCCAGCCTCAGGGGAGCGTGGCGCTAGTGGGTACCGCCACCGCAAACCTCCGCTTCAATTTCGCGGGCGTCGGTACTATCGTCGCGCCAGGTTGCTAAGCCGGTGGCGTCCCGTTAGTGCCTCCCAGAGGTGCTACCGGGAGGCGCAAAGGTACCCAATTTCTCCCCCCAAGTATTTAATTTTTTTAAAGCTTTTTGGGGAATGTGGCATTTTTATAAACAATCCCTGCACCTCACTGCCAAAATTAGAATTCCGTGGAAACCCTCCAACATTTAAATCTGGCGAAAATTGATGGAGTTTTAAAATCTGCTATTGGGAGCTGGGTTTGCATTGGAGGAGCAGCCTGAGACTCACTGCCGGCACCATGAGGAAGCCCGCTACCCTGGCAAAGCCACATGCACGCTGGCACTGCTTCTCTCTGGTGATGGAGAAGGAAATATAGTCCCTTCCCCTTCTGCAGAGAGCATCTGTGACCTCGCGGATATAGCAATGGACGGCGAACTGCGAGATGTTCGCTATATCTCCTGTTGCACACTGGAAGGATCCGCTGGCATAGAAATTGAGGGCGACGGTGACCTTGACTGCCACTGAAAGAGCCGTGGTGGTCCTGATGTGAGGCTTGAGGTGTGGCTGCAGAAGGTGGCAGAGCTCTGTGACCACCTCCTTGGTGAAGCAGAGCCTTCTAACAAACTGGTCCTCAGTGAGACTGATGTTGGAGAAATGCGGTCGGAATACGCTGGGAGGGTAAGGCCTCCTGTTGAGAGCCCTGTTTTGCCGAAGCGTCTGATCTCTGGGCAGCAGTGTTCTCACTGGCAGCTCTCAGTAAAAACCTCTGGCTTTTCCCGCGCTTCCTTCACTCTGCATTTCTTACATTCGCACAAAGAGCCATTTGCTCTGAACCCATGCTTTGAGCACACCACACTCCTACCCGGCCATGGCCCAGAGCATGCTCACCTCCTCCAATCCACACACACTGACCGCACTACGTCAGAGCTGACAACCAATCAGATGAAATTCTCTCCCCGTCCCCAGCTGGACTGTATCCTGCGCTCTCTGCAGCCGCTCGCGCTTTGGCCGTTGGGCCCCTCCCCTCCCCCACTCCAGCTCGCCACTGTGCGCGGCCTGGGAATTTAACTGCGCGGAACCTTACAGATCACTGCGCGGCCGCGCACCTTCAAGGGAATATTGCTCCTGACTCCCCAAAGCCTTTCCACCACCTACAAGGCACAAGTCAGGAGTGTGACAGAATACTCTCCACTTGCCTGGATGAGTGCAGCTCCAACAACACTTAAGAAGCTCAACACCATCCAGGACAAAGCAGCCCGCTTGATTGGCACCCCATCCACCACCTTAAACATTCACTCCAGCGTACCATGGCTGCAGTGTGTACCATCTACAAGATGCACTGCAGCAACTCGCCAAGGCTTCTTCGACAGCACCTCCCAAACCCGTGACCTCTACCACCTAGAAGGACAAGGGCAGCAGGCGCATGGGAACACCACCACCTCCAAGTCACACACCACCCTGATTTGGAAATAAGAACATAAGGACATAAGAAATAGGAGCAGGAGTAGGCCATACGGCCCCTCGAGCCTGCTCCGCCATTCAATAAGATCATGGCTGATCATCGACCTCAACTCCACTTTCCTGCCCGATCTCCATATCCCTGGATTCCCCTGGAGTCCAAAATGTATCTATCTCAGCCTTGCATATACTCAACGACTGAGTAGTCGCAGCCCTCTGGTGGAGGGAATTCCAAAGATTCGCAACCATCTGAGTGAAGAAATTCCTCCTCATCTCGGTCTTTAATGATCCTATTTCTTATGTTCCTTAGATAAGGAGACAAAAACTGTGCACAGTACTCCAGGTGTGGTCTCACCAAGGCCCTGTACAATTGTAGCAAGACTCCCTTACTCTTATACTCCAACCCCCTTGCAGTAAAGGCCAACATGCCATTTGCCTTCCTAATTGCATGTTGTTCCTACATGCTAACTTTTTGTGTTTTGTGTACGAGGACCCCCAAATCTCTCTGAACACCAACAATTAATAGTTTCTCGCATTTAAAAAATATTCTGTTTTTCTACTCCTACCAAAGTGAATAACCTCACATTCCCCCACATTATACTCCATCTGCCACCTTACTGCCCACTCACTTAACCTGTCCATATCCCTTTGCAGATTTGTGTCCTCACAGCTTACTGTCCCACCTAGCTTTGTATTGTCAGCAAACTTGGATACATTGCACTCGGTCCCTTCATCAAAGTCATTTACAGTGTATAGATTGTAAACAGCTGAGGCCCCAGCATTGATCCTTGCGGCACCCTACTAGTTACAGCCTGCCAATCTGAAAATGACCTGTTTATCCCTACTCTCTGTTTTCTGCCTGTTAACCAATCCTCTATCCATGCTACTGTATTACCCCCAGCCCCATGAGCCCTTATCTTGTGTAATAAACTTTTATGTGGCACCTTATCGAATGTTTTTTGGAAATCCAAATACACTACATCCACTGGTTCCCCTTTATCTACCCTGCTAGTTACATCCTCAAAAAACTCTAATAAATTTGTCAAACACGATTTCCCTTTCATAAAACCATGTCGACTCTGCCTAATCATGTTATGATTTTCTAAGTCCCCTGATACCACGTCCTTAACAATGGATTCTAGCATTTTCCCGACGATTGATGTCAGGCTAACTGGCCTGTAGTTCCCTGTTTTCTCTCCCCCTCCTTTCTTTAATAGCGGTGTTAAATTTGCTACCTTTCAATCTGCTGGGACCATTCTAGAATCTAGGGAATTTTGGAAGATCACAACCAATGTTCCCTGTGGGCTGCGCTTTGTTCTGCGCGGCCTGTTTCTTTCAATGTGCGGTCCCTTTAAATTTCTGCGCATGCGCGGTATATAAAAGCCGGTGAGCGGCCTGCATGGGACCTTTCAGAGTACTGCACGACCTCATACCTATGTAATTGGCTTTATTTAAGTTTAAGACTCTATTTTGGGATTTATCGCTGTTCCTTCATCGTCACTGGGTCAAAATCCTGGAACTCCCTCCCTAACAGCACTGTGGGAGCACCTTCACCACACGGACTGCAGCGGTTCAAGAAGACGGCTCACCACCACCTTCTCAAGGGCAACTAGGGATGGGCAATAAATGCTGGCCTTGCCAGCGATGCCCACATCCCATGAATGAATAAATAAAAACAAATTTAAAGAAAAGTATTTCGATCAAACAGGATAAGAGGGCAGAGAATAATTAAACTGGACCAAGAAGGGGAAGGAGAAAGAATAAGATGGGAGGACAGGGGGAGACAGATGGAAAGGTAAATGAAGAGGTGGGGGTAAGGGAGGGGGTGAATGAGGAGGGGAGAGGGAGGGGAAGAGACAGAGGAGGAGAGTGGGAGGGAAAGGTTGCAATACCATTGGAATGTTGTGACCACACATCGGGGATTGGAGGTCATTTTGACTTTGGGCAATAGTGTAAAATGGCCGATATTGAATCAGCTGCCCGTTCTACATCTCTTCCCATTTTCACTTCCATTGCCTGTTATTCTTCTCTTCTTCTTCTTAGGCAGTCCCTCGGAACCGAGGATGACTTGCTTCCACATTAAAAATGAGTTCTCAGGTGACTGATGAGTCCGATGCGGGACCTACAGTCTCTGTCACAGGTGGGGCAGACGGTGGTTGAAGGGGCGGGTGGGTGGGGTGCTTGGGTTGACGTGCGCTCCTTCCGCTGTTTGCGCTTGGCTTCCGCTTGCTCCCGGCGAAGAGACTCGAGGTGTTCGGCGCCTTCCCGGATGCTTCTCCTCCACTTTGTGCGGTCTTGGGCCAGGGATTCCCAGGTGTCGGTGGGGATGTTGCACTTTTTCAAGGAGGCTTTGAGGGTGTCCTTGAAGCGTTTCCTCTGCCCACCTGGGGCTCTCTTGGCGTGCCGATGGCCGATATCGAATCAGCTGCCCGTTCTACATCTCTTCCCATTTTCACTTCCATTGCCTGTTATTATTACTTGCTTCAGAGATGACAATGTAACCTCTTTCAGCCAGTTACAACAAACACAGCTAAAGGCCATACCGGTCCCAAATTTCCTCGCGGTGTGACCGGCACATCTGGCATTAATTGGCACTGGAGTGCTGCAGAGATTCTAGTAGGACCTGAAAACAGTACTTTTAAACTTACTGCTCAGAACATAAGACTGGCATTGTGGGTCAGGTGCCAGTGATAGAAACTGCCTGATTTTCCTTTCCAGTTCTAAGTTTAAAATTACCCCCTTGGCCTCCACCCAGAAGAGGAGCTAGTGCCAGTATCCAATTGGGCATACGGTGGGTGGTGGAACTTCCATCTGCCTGAAACATGGCCCATTATGTCACAGGAGGCAGGGTTGGCAGCTGGGCCTTCACCTCATTGCTCCTGCCTCGCTTCTGCCCAGCAGTTTGGCCGCTGAGAAGAATCTGGTGTCCAGGTCATGGGACAAAAGTGGGTCCCACTAGGGTCTCCAGGCCAGCGTCATGACCTAGAAGGCCTTGGAAGTGAGTATAAACATTTGTTTTTTTTTTAACATTGGCCCTCTTCCGAAGAGGGCAGATCAAAGGTCTCTCAGGAACTTTGAGTGCGGCCAGCAGCAGCACACACACGTGGCTGACTGGCACTGCACCTGCCGCTCCCCTCTTCCAGCAGGTGTCAAAGCTGTGCCCATACTTGCATGGGCACCCGCTGAAAACATGTAAATATGATGACCCCCACCATGACACCAAATGGTTCAGTGGGTTCAGGAGGGGAGGTCAGCTCTTATGCCCTTATAATGACCCCAAAGATTTTTTGGGTGGGTCACCATTTCGGTGAGCTAAGCCAAAGGATATTCGCTAGTAAGTATATATATAGCTTCACAAAAATAAATAACTAATTGACAATTTGCTCCCCAAGTTTGCATTTATGCTGCTCTGAGCTGGTTACTGGGAGGTGAAGGAGAGTGACTTAGCGATGTGGCTGCCACTGATTTTTTTCCTCCCCTCCTGTGACAGAAGTGCCTGGGCCTCTGTACATTTTTTTTTCCATTGCGGTACGACCGAGATTGGAAAGTCAGTGGTAAGTGTGGGAGTCACAGACACAAACTCACATCCCACCATTCCAGTGCACTGCATGTTGGTGGTCCAGTGTGGGGTCCATCCTGTTCTTTCTTGTGTACAGTTGTGATTGAGTGACTGGCAGATTCGTCGTTGGTGTGAAGCTATTTATTAAATTTAATATGAAGCACAAAGTGTTACACTAGAGGTGTACCCATGTGGTAGCAATAGACAAAGTGTGGAGAACACATTTTACCCGTCTATGTCGCTTCACTACACAACAAAGCGGCAACTTTATGTAAGGTCAAACAACATGAAATTGCAAGATTACCCATGAACCATTAACACTCATGTCACTTCAAGAGCGAATATTACGGACACAAGAATTTCTATCAAGTAAAAGCCCACATCCAGCCAGTGGTTAAGTCAATGCTTTACATCATGCTTCTCATTCTTCCCCTCATGCAATGACTGCAAACTTTTTGTTTTTAATATTCTGCTCAGAGAACTCTATGCTCACTTATTTTGAACACTTGGGGTATTGACTTTGTTTTTCTGATATGATTCTTACCTACCCATGACGTGACCGTTATTACTTTGATGACTTATATCATGATGCAGGGGAAGGACTTTACGCAAGGGACTCATTTATTGACCCAGACTTCATAGCAGGAGGAAAGATGGCCTCTGGCAACTGAGATGACTTAATTAAGTAAACACAGGAAGGCTCTGAGCAAAGAAATAACTCACAGTAATTAAATGGAGAGAAGAATGAGTTGGTCTAATTAATATAATGAAAGGAAGTTTTTTTTATTGCTGTGATCAGTTTCCATTCGATACAAAAATGAAAAGAGTGAGAGATAATGAGATAGGGCACCATCAGTATTTGCCCACAGCTGTTGGCTGTTGGTTGTCAGACTCTTTTCAGCGGACATGTCTTTGAGTTGACTGGACAGTCTTGACCATGACAGCCTTCTTTGCGATCGAACCTCGAGGGGCTTCGTGAACAATGGCTCCATTCACTAAGGATTCGTGATTTTCACTTGAAATACTTCTGGAATATGAGGAACTAGAGCCTCCATAATCTAGAGGGAAAAAAGCAGAAAAGATTATACAGGCAGAAATCCATCTCCGAAGAGAAATAAAAACTTACTTTTGTTTCACTTTTATGCAGGTACTTGGGTACAGTTTCTCTTCTGTCTTTTGTACACGAATCCCCCTTTTTGTCCACCTGACACTTGAAGCTGAAAAGATGGCCCATTCCCAGACTCTCAGCAATGCCCCCTACAGCCGGCCATCAGGAGACACCAGCGACCACCTAGGTTTCACCCTCCTTGATTTTTCCTCCCTCTCCTCACAGTGTGGGAAGAGACCATAACCTCTGCTCAGCATCTTCCTGTTCAACATGGTTCAGATTGGGAACTGACCAAAATGGGATTTGGGTCTGTGTTCTCTCCAAGGCAATAAGCATTGGTGCTCCTTCAGATTTCTTCCACATACTTGAACTTTTCTGAAGACAGTAGGGCAACATCCTGCGGTACAATTCTATAACTGGTAGTGCCCCTCCAGTAACCTACCAAATTGCAAGGCTGGACAGTGAATGTTGGCTAGTCAACCTTGGGACCTATCCGACACAAGACTGATTGTTTCCTCACCCCGTACGCACTTCCATCAGGCGTAATTGGATAGAGCTCAGGAGTGGGAATTGTGGGTGATTTTTCCCACCATGCCTCAGGGACACTGAGCTCATGGTGCCAATCTGTGACACCCTAATTTAGATCAGTTATGTCAGAACAGCCTGGGGACCAAATCTGGAACCATCCTTCCTTGCGTGCTTGTTTGGCTCAGTACTACACCAGGTTTGACTTGATTTAATCAAGGAGCTGAGTGAGCTGAATTCTAATACTTGAGCAAACAACTTACCATAACTTAGTGGTGTGGTGTTAACATGAAGAATTGCCTTCTGCTGCTGACCAATCCTGCAAGTAAAAGTTTATGATATAAATAAATAGGGCCTGACAATTACTGCAGTATTCGAACTTGTTTCAAGGAGCAATGCAGTCACACAATATTTTTGCCAGCCAAAAATCTCCTGACTGCCACCAAACTGGATTTCCTAAACTTGGGCTCAATAAATTTCTGCTTTGCACACTACTTCTACAAGATGATATATTTTTTTTTTTAAGTGCTGCTGTTCTGAATATATCCTACTCGTAAAGGTACCTCAGCTCGTGAGGTATAGCTGATATGCTTGAAGTTTGTTTGACTAGGCGTATCTGCCAATTTAACCATTCTTCTGCCCCCAGTCTACTGGTACAGGCACAATAGAATATAAGACCATAAGAAATAGGAGCAGGAGTAGGCCACACGGCCCCTTGAGCCTGCTCCGCCATTCAATAAGATCATGGCTGATCTTCTACCTCAACTCCACTTTCCCGCGCCATCTCCATATCCCTTGATTCCCCTAGAGTCCAAAAATCTATCGACCTCTGTCTTGAATATACTCAACGACTGAGCCTCCACAGCCCTCTGGGGGAGAGAATTCCAACGTAGGTCCATAAGGCAGGTGAGACTATGGCTGTGCCACTTTTTGCCTACAATCGGCCTCTTATCTCAATGGGTCATGGCAACATAGGGAGGCTCTCTACTAACCTGTCCTGCCAGAAGAACAGGGTCAGAGCCCGTGTGTTATATCAGTGCGACATCAGTGTATTCTCTGCATCGCCATAACTTCACAGAATATCCCTCTGTGCCATGGAACTGCAACATCTGGATTCGATGCAAGCAACTGTACCAGGCCAGTTATGAAGAACCTGAAGGGGTAGTGGTTGCCATTCTCTGAATCCATGTCTCCACTGAATTGCAATAAAGACTTGCTAGATAGTGCGACAGATAAACACATCACTGGGTGTATGGAGTTACCTTGTGGCTTTAAACCCAAGTAGGTTTCATTTTAGGGACAATATTTGAAATTCATATAACTTGGGTAAAAAAATTGCAAAAGATAAGGTGACAGGCCTTTAGTTGAGATCAAGGCAGTTTTAGAATGTACACTATTCTAAGTTTTTTGGGGAACTGAGCTTGTAATTGAATTGTGATGCAGAATTTAATGATGGATCCCTGAAGTAATATACTATAGTGTGCAACTTAATCATAAATATGCTCTTTATAAACACGTTTATGATTTGGTTATACACAGTTTCCTGAGAGTGAAACTTTTTCAACAACCTTCATTACAAATTTTTTCCCCCAAAATGTCCTGTACCTGCTCTCCTCTCCCTCCAGCATTTTCCTGTAGGTGGCAATTTCGAAATCCAGGGCAAGCTTGACGTTCATTAGTTCCTGGTATTCGTGCATTTTCCGGGCTATGTCCTGCTTGGCTTTGAATATGTCCTTCTCTCGTTCAGTAATCTTAGACTTGATGGTTCTCAGAGTTATCTCTCCACGTTCCTCAGCTTCAGTGATTGATGCTTCCAATGCAATGCGCTAAACGGATTTTTGTTTGAAAAATAAAATGTTAGCGAGGGAAATTACGTGTTCGATGAACAATAATTGCTCATAAACTGCTCAATTTGATGCAAAAAAAGGCAAAAGCGAATCCATACTGTATTTTAATAATGTTTTACCACTGAAAAAAATAAAGCCCGTGACTCCCCTAATAGCTCAATGGGGAAGTGGACCATATGGTGTGGTACTGAGCCACACAGACCATAAAGGTTCAAGATCTGATCCCTGGTCTGTGCTGAGTTACTTGATCTCAACTGGGGCAGTGGTGGGGATAGTGCAGATGCCCTCAAATTCCCTAAATAAGGAGCAAAACATCAGCTAAGGTTGTATGTTCTCCAGTGAGCCTGTGTGTGTCGAACCTCGGTTAGACCACACTTGGAGTACTGCGTGCAGTTCTGGTCGCCATATTATAAAAAGGATATAGAGGCACTGGAGAGGGTGCAAAAAAGATTTACAAGGATGATACCAGAAATGCGAGGGTATACATATCAGGAAAGGATGAGCAGGCTGGGTCTCTTTTCTCTGGAAAAAAGGCCGAGGGGTGACCTAATAGAGGTCTTTAAAATTATGAAATGTTTTGATAGAGTGGATACAGAGAGAATCTTTCCACTTGTGGGGAAGAGCAAAACTAGAGGCCCTCAATATAAGATAGTCACCAAGAAATCCAATAGGGAATTCAGAAGAAATTACCCAGAGAGTGGTGAGAATGTGGAACTCGTTACCACAGGGAGTGGTTGAGGCAATATACTGTAGGTGCATTTAAGGGGAGGCTAGATAAGTATTCACGGGAGAAGGGAATAGAGGGTTACACTGATAGATTTAGATGAGGAAAGACGGGAGGAGGCTCGAGTGGAGCATAAACGCCGGCATGGACTGGTTGGGCCAAATGGCCTGTTTCTGTGCTGTAGATCCTATGTAATCCTGTGTAAATCAGGCATTAGAGATTGCCCTGGTCACTATGCGTGAAGGCATTCAGAAGATTTCCTTTGTTCAGTATTTATTTAGAACTCGAAATGGTGAACAGAGAAATCTTCACAAATGCATTTACAATACCAGGAGTAATTCTTGACTCCTGGTGAGGGCAAAAATCAGGCTCACCTGTAATGGACTCCATGATCTGGGCTCATATAGAATAGCCTTCAGTACATGTAAATGCCACCTTCTGTCTGCACAAAAAGGTACTGGTGGCTGGACATCATGAAAGGTGTGGGTAGCTGAGCTGAGCTTATGTAAGTGGGTGCTGAATTTGCCAGCACACCTGCTCTGAACCAGTGACATACCTGCCCATTCCCACCCACCATATAATAAGCGAGAGAGGGGCGAAGCATGAGACCGCATATGGGCATGTTCACAAATGGGACGGATATGGGCGAGCATATAATAATTAACAATAGTTAAGTTGCGTTGATGAGCCTGGGATAATGCACCATGATTCAGTATTAACAAGGACAATGATGACCATGAACCTTTTCGACCTGCAACGAGACCAATAACCTTTTAAGACCCATAGTCACTTTTGGTGTCAGTGCGCACTGCCTGTCTACCTTATTTCCTGTTGTCACACTGTGTCAACTTTTCACATTATAAATTCCACAATCATGCTGGATTTCACCCTCCCATAGAAACATAGAAGATAGGAGCAGGAGTAGGCCATTCGGCCCCTCGAGCCTGCTCCACCATTTAATGAGATCATGGCTGATCATCCAAATTTAGTACTCTGTCCCTGCCTTCTACCCATATCCCTTGATCCCTTTAGCCTTAAGAAATATATCTAACTCCTTGAATATGTTTAATGAACTGGCCTCCACCGCCTTCTGTGGTAGAGAATTCCACAGGTTCACCACTCTCTGGGTGAAGAAATTCCTCCTCATCTCTGTCCTAAATGACTCACCCCTTATCCTTAGACTGTGACCCCTGGTTCTGGACTCCCCCGCCATTGGGAACATCCTTCCTGCATCTAGTCTGTCTAGTCATGTTAGAATTTTATAAGTTTCAATGAGATCCCCTCTCATTCTTCTAAACTCCAGCGAGTATAAGCCAATCGACCCAATCTCTCCTCATTTGTCATTCCTGCCATCCCAGGTATCAATCTGGTGAATCTTCGCTGCACTCCCTCCATGGCAAGAACATCCTTCCTCAGATAAGGCGACCAAAACTGCACACAATACTCAAGGTGTGGTCTCACCAAGGCCCTGTACAACTGCAGCAAGACATCCTTGTTCCTGTACTCGAATCCTCTCGCTACGAAGGCCAACATACCATTTGCCTTCTTAACCGCCTGCCGCACCTGCATGCTTATCTTCAGCGACTGGTGCATAAGGACACCCAGGTCTCGTTGCACTTCCCCTTCTCCCAATCTATTGCCGTTCAGATAATAATCTGCCTTCCTGTTTTTGCCACCAAAGTGGATAACCTCGCATTTATCCACATTATACTGCATCTGCCATGCATCTGCCCAATCACCCAACCTGTCCAAATCATACTGGAGTTTCTCGGCATCCTCCTCACAGCACACACGCCCACCCAGCTTTGTGTCATGGTGGCACTGTAATGCTTCATTTTGGCCTCTCCCAGCTCCTCGGCCTGTACTGCAGAGAAACTCCTATGCTCCAACCAACTCTATTTCTCTGCTTATTAATTTGCCGTAAGTTTTACGTTTTAACAATGAATAATATCAAATCAAAGTATATTTATTATATAGAAAAATAAGGACAAAATGCTTGACTTTAAAATGGGAACTGAATAATTCCTGCGTGCCTTGGTCCAATTATCCTGACGACTGTACTTGGTCTTGACTCTAATCTTGACCCCTCCATAAGCGCCACCACGAAAGATCAACTGGTACTTTAGAAATGTCCAGACGTCTCCCTCCAAAACTCAGATGTCAGCTGCGGCTCATTGGGAATTTAAATCAAGCAGACGGGCATCTATTTCAGCTAACATTTTCCAGTTCTGACGACAGGTCACCGACCTGAAACGTTGACTCTGTTTCTCTCTCCACAGATGCTGCCCTGGCCTGCCGAGTGTTTACAACATTTTCTGTTTTTATTTCAGATGTCCAGCATCGGCAGTATTTTGCTTTTGCATGGGGGGTTGGAGGGGCGGAAGTGGAGAGAGAGCAAAAATGCAGCACCGTGAAGCCATGTTTCATCAAAGCCGACAGGATAGGCCAAAAAGGTAGTGGTCAAAAAGTATTGGTGGCCTTTGAATTGACCTCCTTTATGGTGCAGATGGAACTTCTGGCCCTCTCCAACTCCAGTGGGAATGAGTCATAGAGTCATAGAGTTATACAGCACAGAAAGAGGCCCTTCGGCCCATCGTGTCTGCGCCGGCCATCAAGCCCTGTCTATTCTAATCCCATTTTCCAGCACTTGGTCCGTAGCCTTGTATGCTATGGCATTTCAAGTGCTCATCTAAATGCTTCTTGAATGTTGTGAGGGTTCCTGCCTCTACCACCCTTTCAGGCAGTGAGTTCCAGATTCCAACCACCCTCTGGGTGAAAAAGTTTTTCCTCAAATCCCCTCTAAACCTCCTGCCCCTTACCTTGAATCTATGCCCCCTTGTTATTGACCCCTCTACTAAGGGGAAAAGTTCCTTTCTATCTACCCTATCCATGCCCCTCATAATTTTGTACACCTCAATCAGGTCCCCCCTCAGCCTTCTCTGCTCCAAGGAAAACAACCCCAGCCTGTCCAGTCTCTCTTCATAGCTGAAGCGCTCCAGCCCAGGTAACATCCTGGTGAATCTTCTCTGCACCCTCTCCAATGCAATCACATCCTTCCTATAGTGTGGCGACCAGAACTGCACACAGTACTCCAGCTGTGGCCTTACTAGCGTTTTGTACAGCTCCATCATAACCCTTTGCATCATCATCATCGGGGCAGAGACCTAGCATTACTGGGCCTTGCCCCATCTCTGGGGCTCCAGCAGGCAAACTACAACTGGTCACAATGCCCTTAGAGATGGGAAAATTGCCTGTGATTCCCACTCCTGATACAGTGACCCGCACTGGAAATGTGCATGTGTGGACAGAATTGGCCGTGTGTGACACTCTTTAGTTGAATAAGTTTCCAGCGCACACTGTGAACAAGAAGAATGACCACTTGGTCAAGGTACCAGAGGGTGCATGCTGCCTGTGCCATCATAAGGGAGGCAGTGCCTTCTGGAAATGAAGGCAAACAATTGGAAAAGGAGCAGCAAGTGTTTGGTAGGAATCGGTGTTGACGTAATTACCTGACCCTTAAGGGAATCTATTTCAGAGTTCAATTTCACGATTCTCCTGCTTGTTTCTGTAATGTCAGTTTTGATGAGACGCAGATCATTGTCATATTTTCCAGTGGACTGAGACAGTTGATTGAACTGAATGATAGAAATATCAAAGAACATAACAACGTAAGACAACAGGGAATCAGAAAAGGCCAGTTAGCCCGTCAGTTTTGTTACTTCTAACACACCCAAATGAGACAGCACCTCCCAAAATCCGCGACCTCCACCACCTTGAAGGACAAGGGCAGCAGGCGCATGGGAGCACCACCACCTCCAAGTTCCCCTCCAAGTCACACACCATCCTGACTTGGAAATATATCGGCCGTTCCTTCATCGTCGCTGGGTCAAAATCCTGGAACTCCTTCTCTAACAGCACTGTGGGAGCACCTTCACCACACGGACTGCAGCGGTTCAAGAAGGCGGCTCACCACCACCTTCTCAAGGGAAATTTGGGATGGGCAATAAATGCTGGCCTTGCCAGCAACGCCCACATCCCGATAATGAATAAATAAAAATAAAAGGCCGAGCACTATTTTCACTGTCACAATCTCTTGCCACCTGAGGGATGTGAATAAGCACAAGATTTCTTCGAGGAGATTAATCCAAACTGATTATAGAGATCATTTCACGCGGGTCCGTGGATAGAAGTGAGTGTGGGTCGGAGATGGGGCCCAATTTTCCAACCCTGGCTCACTGCTAGCGAGGTTCTACGCCAGCAGTGGAGCCTCGTGAAATTATCCCTCCTGACCACATATTACATGCATTTGCCTATCTTCCTTTGCAAATTCTGGGCCCACTAACTTGAGTGATGCAGTGGAATAGAACATTTTCCAAGCAGGGGCCGATAATACAGCCCCATTGCTGATTCAAGTGCTGCATTTGCCTGTGCACAACTGGGCTAATCTCGCCCGACAACCTAAGGTCAACTCATTTGCATCATTTGCCTGGCGCTCTCAGCATGTGCGCTGGGAGTGGGAGGGCCAGATTGTCAGACACCAGCAGGCAGTGGTTGCCTCTTGTGTGCTCAGCTATTTTCCGGCATTGGGGGATAGGGGACACGGGCAGGGTGGCACAGTGGCACTTGGGCACAGTGACATGGCACCCAGGAAGAGCAGCAGGCAGGGATGGCTGGTAGCTTTTCCATAATACGGCCTCCTCTTCAGCACCTGTTCCATCTGGGCTCTGTGTGGCTGTAGCGCAACTCAGACATTCCAGCTACGTTATGGGGTGGCTACCTAATTTAATAGAAAGTCCACTTTCTGCTCACCATCCCTAATGGGTCGCCCTGGGCACATTGTAGGCCTCCAGCCTCCGTATCCCAATTTCCAGGGAACCAGTGCCAGTGTGCTTCAGTGTATCGAGTGCCTGCCATCAGATTATCGGCACTCCCATAGTCCGGTACAAGTTAGGCTTATGTATTGCGTGGTTAGATGGAGAGTAGAAGCTCCCGCTATCCTATCCCAATAACGTGCCTCAGCCTCAATCTCAAAAGAGCAATGCCTACTGCATCAGTGTGGCACTTTTCCATTTCTTACAACAGCTATCCTGTCGCCTCTTTGAGTGCGAGTGCCAATTTGTTGCCAAATTAGGAACAATGCCTTAACAGCCGACAGAGAAGGCTTTCACCCCATCAATCTGAGCAGCACTGAACCCAGGTACCAGAGGTGAAAGGCCAGGGTCTAATCCACTGCACCTTCTCATACCCTCTGGATTTTACCTCCCTGTTTTATTTTACCTTGGATTTGTACGTAGCCTGAGCCTCATCACGACCCTTGAGTGCCAAATATTCGTACTGTTCTTTCATGTTAGCGACGAGCTCGTGAAGGTCCAGATCACGGGTATTATCAAGTTCAACAGTGACAGCAACATCCTTGATTTGTGCTTGCAGTTCATGGAGTTCCTTATGTATTGTTAAAAGAGAAATACATTGATTAGGAACGAAGAAATCAAACATAAGAAGCAAACTAAAATAACTACAATACCAGGTAATCATAGCGAGCATGTATCTGAGAAGTAAGGTTCCAGGTTTGATCCCTAACTCCTGATTGAGCTGATCTCAGCTTGGCCCATAGTGGGGCCACTGTATTTAGGGTCAGTTGGCCCCGATTTTAACTCCAGGCGGATTCCCCGCTCAGGCCCGAGTTAAAATTACGGTCGGGTCTCAATGATGTCATCGGGCCGCAACATGCATATGTAAGGAAGGACCCCATTGGCTCCGGGCGGGAGTCCTTGCTGCCCGCTCAGGAGAGCGGATTAAAATTGCAGATGTTGCGATCATGGCGGCTTTCGGACAGGCAAGAGCCAGGGCGATTTTAACTGCCCACCCGCCAGGTAACTGCTGAGCGAGTAGGGTTAAAATCGCCCCCAAAATGTGTCCAAGCCAGGGTTTCCGCTTCTGATCGCTATTCAGTAACCTTTACCAGAAAGTGCTGGAATGTGAATGTTAGATGAAGACCGGATTGGGCCACCCGTGAAAAATAACATGGTGCCGCTCACTCTCCAAGCCATCACATGGAGAACGGTTTTTGGTTGAGGTAACGGCAGGCTGCTATCACCTACAGAACTGCAGCCCAGCATTAGGCACTGCTTGCTGGGAGAAAGGGGAAAAAGAAGAAAAAATTGTGGGAAATTAAGATTCCAGGTCATTTCATGAAGGCAAACATGTGTAGGAGAAAGGTAGGGTGTTGAAGGTGGGGAGTGATGCACAGCTTCAGTGAAAGAATTTGGAAAGAAACATCTGAGACTTCTGCCCAGAGACAGTGAAGCAAATGTTTTTTGATTGGCTCTTGGGAAAATAAATAAATGATCATATTCCATACCCACTGTAGCTGGATAAATAAATCTTTCTATAAACTATCACTGTTTTCAAATTCTCAGGAAAAACAAAGTAAAACTTAAATTCCCCCCGCCTTGTCTCTCTTCCTCTGAGACCAGTCGGGAGCAGTGTGGTGAGACCGGTATAAAAACCGGAGAGAGGCGAGGCCCGAGACCAGTCGGGACCAGCGGGAGCAGCAAGGAGGAGCTCGGGAGAAAACCCGGCGACCAGCGAGGCCCGAGACCAGTCGGGAGCAGTGTGGTGAGACCGGTATAAAAACCGGAGAGAGGCGAGGCCCGAGACCAGTCGGGACCAGCGGGAGCAGCGAGGAGGAGCTCGGGAGAAAACCCGGCGACCAGCGAGGCCCGAGACCAGTCGGGAGCAGTGTGGTGAGACCGGTATAAAAACCGGAGAGAGGCGAGGCCCGAGACCAGTCGGGACCAGCGGGAGCAGCGAGGAGGAGCTCGGGAGAAAACCCGGCGACCAGCGAGGCCCGAGACCAGTCGGGAGCAGTGTGGTGAGACCGGTATAAAAACCGGAGAGAGGCGAGGCCCGAGACCAGTCGGGACCAGCGGGAGCAGCGAGGAGGAGCTCGGGAGAAAACCCGGCGACCAGCGAGGCCCGAGACCAGTCGGGAGCAGTGTGGTGAGACCGGTATAAAAACCGGAGAGAGGCGAGGCACACCAACTCAGCAGCGGGGAGAGAGGTAAAAAGTAATCAGTGTGTGACGTCACCAGGGAGCAGGTAGGTGATTGGTTGGTGAGTATTTCTCTTTTTTCAATACAAGCTTGAATTCTGTGGTGTTAAATTTCTGTGGTGTAGTGGGGATAGTTGGTAAATAAAGCGCCCTAGAGCATACCTGTAACTGGGGTATTGAATAAATTTTTAAAGAAATTAAAGGGGTAAGTCATGGCAGGAGAGTTCAGACCCGTGCTCTGCTCCTCCTGCTCTATGTGGGAAGTCAGGGATGCTGCCAGTGTCCCTGATGACCATGTGTGCAGGAAATGCATCCAGCTGCAGCTACTTGTAGACCGCATTGCGGCGCTCGAGCTGCGGGTGGATGAATTTTGGAGCATGCGCGATGCTGAAAGGCTCGTGGATAACACGTTTAGCGAGTTGTGCACGCCTCAGGGTAGGGCAGCACAGGGGGTGACCATCAGGCGGAGCAACAAAGGCAGGCAGGTAGTGCAGGGAACCCCTGCGGACATCCCCCTTTCAAACAAGTATACCGCTTTGGATACTGTTGAGGGGGATGACTCACCAGGGGAAGGCAGCAGCGGCCAACTTCCTGGCACTGGGGGTGCTCCTGCTGCCCAGGAAGGGGGGAAAAAGAGTGGGAGAGCAATAGTGGTAGGGGATTCTATAGTAAGGGGAACAGATAGGCGTTTCTGTGGCCGTAGACGTGAATCCAGGATGGTTTGTTGCCTCCCTGGTGCCAGGGTCAAGGATGTCACTGAGCGGCTGCAGGGCATTCTGGAGGGGGAGGGAGAACAGCCAGTGGTCGTGGTCCACATTGGTACCAACGACATAGGTAAAAAGAGGGATGAGGTCCTGCAGCAAGAATTTAGGGAGCTAGGTGAAGGATTAAGGAGCAGGACCTCAAAGGTTGTAATCTCTGGATTACTCCCGGTGCCACGTGCTAGTAAGTATAGGAATAGGAAGATAGAACAGATGAATGCGTGGCTAAAGGGATGGTGCAAGGGGGAGGGCTTTAGTTTCCTGGATCACTGGGTCTGCTTCTGGGAAAGGTGGGACTTGTACAAGTCGGACGGTTTACACCTGAACCAGGGGGGAACCAATATCCTTGCGGGGAGGTTTGCTAGCACTGCTGGGGAGGGTTTAAACTAACTTGGCAGGGGGTTGGGGTACAGAGTGGAGCTATAGTAGGGGGTGATTTACGGCCAAATACAGAGGGAAAAACAAGTCAGCTGGGAAGGCAGAGCAAATATGTGAAGGCAAAAGAGAATATGGCAGGGCTGGAAGGCATTTATTTTAATGCAAGGAGTCTTGCAAATAAGGTGGATGAACTGAAGTTGTTGTTGAACACATGGGAGTACGATATTGTTGCTATCACGGAGACATGGTTGAGGGAGGGTCAGGACTGGCAGCTCAATATTCCGGGGTATAGAATCTTCAGGCGAGACAGAGGGGGGTGTAAAAGGGGAGGGGGTGTTGCAATATTAATTAAGGAGTCAATTACTGCTGTAAGGAGGGATGATATATTAGCAGGTTCCTCTAATGAGGCCATATGGGTAGAACTTAAAAACAAAAAGGGGGCAAGCACTTTGCTGGGAGTGTACTATAGGCCCCCAAACAGTCAGGGGGAGATAGAGGAACAGATATGTAGGCAAATCTCCGAGAAGTGCGAAAATAATAGGGTAATAATAGTGGGGGATTTCAACTTCCCCAATATAAATTGGGACAGTCAGAGTGTGAAAGGCTTAGAGGGTGCAGAATTCTTAAAGTGCATCCAGGAGAGCTTTTTGAGCCAACATGTAGAAAGTCCTACAAGAGAGGGGGCGGTACTGGACCTAATTCTGGGGAATGTAGCCGGGCAAGTGGTGGAAGTGTCAGTAGGAGAGCATTTTGGCGACAGTGACCATAATTCGGTGAGATTTAAGGTGGTCATGGAAAAAGACAAAGACGGCCCGGAAATAAGGGTTCTAAATTGGGGGGAAGGCCGATTTTAATATGATAAGGCAGGATCTGACCAAAGTGGACTGGGAGCAGCTGCTTATAGGAAAATCCACATCAAAACAGTGGGAGACTTTCAGAAGGGAAATAGAGAGAGTACAACGCCAACATGTTCCTGTAAAGGTCAAGGGTGGGACCAACAAGCAAAGGGAACCTTGGATGACAAGGGATATACAAAAATGCATTAGAAATAAGAGGGGGGCTTTTGGCAGTTACAAAAGACTAAAGACAGAAGAAGCCCTAGAGGAGTATAAAAAGTGCAGGGGCATACTTAAAAAAGAAATTAGGAGGGCGAGGAGGGGCCATGAAATAACACTGGCGAGCAAAATAAAGGAAAATCCTAAGATGTTTTATAAGTATATTAAGGGCAAGAGGATAACCAGGGAAAGGGTAGGGCCCATTAGGGACCAAAGTGGCAATCTGTGTGTAGAGCCAGAGGATGTAGGCGGGGTTTTAAATGAATTTTTTGCATCTGTGTTCACTATGGAGAAAGACGATGCAGACATAGAAATCGGGCAAGGGGACTGTGACATACTTGAACATATTAGCATCGAGAGGGAGGAGGTGCTAGCGGTTTTAGCGGGCCAAAAAGTGGATAAATCCCCAGGCCCGGACGAGATGTATCCCAGGCTGCTGTGGGAGGCAAGGGAGGAGATTGCAGGGGCTCTGACACTAATTTTCAGAACCTCTCTGGCCACAGGGGATGTACCAGAGGACTGGAGAACAGCTAACGTAGTACCATTATTCAAGAAGGGTAGCAGGGATAAACCAGGGAATTACAGGCCAGTGAGTCTAACATCTGTGGTGGGGAAATTATTGGAAAAAATTCTGAGGGACAAAATTAATCTCCACTTGGAGAGGCAAGGATTAATCGGGGATAGTCAGCATGGCTTTGTCAAGGGTAAATCATGTCTAACAAATCTGATCGAATTTTTCGAGGGGGTGACTAGTGGGGTGGATGAGGGAAATGCTGTGGATGTGGTGTACATGGACTTCAGTAAAGCTTTTGACAAAGTCCCGCATAGGAGACTGGTCAAGAAGGTAAGAGCCCATGGGATCCAGGGTGCCTTGGCGCGTTGGATCCTAAACTGGCTGAGTGGCAGGAGGCAGAGGGTGATGGTCGAAGGTTGCTTTTGTGACTGGAAGCCTGTGTCCAGTGGGGTACCTCAGGGATCGGTGCTGGGTCCCTTATTGTTTGTGATCTACATAAATGATTTGGATGAAAATGTAAAAGGTATGATCAGTAAGTTCGCAGATGACACGAAAATTGGTGGGGTGGTAAATTGCGAGGAGGAAAGCCTCCGGCTACAGGACGATATAAACGGGTTGGTCAGATGGGCGGAAAAGTGGCAAATGGAATTTAACCCTGAAAAGTGCGAGGTGATGCATTTTGGACGGACAAATAAGGCAAGGGAATACACAATGAGTGGTAGGACCCTAGGAAGTACAGAGGGTCAGAGGGACCTTGGTGTACATGTACATAGATCCCTGAAGGCAGCGGAGCAGGTAGATAAGGTGGTTAAAAAGGCATATGGGATACTTGCCTTCATTAGCCGAGGCATAGAATATAAGAGCAGGGAGGTTATGATGGAGCTGTACAAAACGCTGGTGAGGCCACAGCTGGAGTACTGTGTGCAGTTCTGGTCGCCTCACTATAGGAAGGATGTGATTGCTTTGGAGAGGGTGCAGAGAAGATTCACCAGGATGTTACCTGGGATGGAGCGCCTCAGCTATGAAGAGAGGCTGGACAGGCTGGAGTTGTTTTCCTTGGAGCAGAGAAGGCTGAGGGGGGACCTGATTGAGGTGTACAAAATAATGAGGGGCATAGATAGGGTAGATAAAGAGGAACTTTTCCCCTTAGTGGGGGGGTCAATAACAAGGGGGCATAGATTCAGGGTAAGGGGCAGGAGATTTAGAGGGGATTTGAGGAGGAACTTTTTCACCCAGAGGGTGGTTGGAATGTGGAACTCAATGCCTGAAAGGGTGGTGGAGGCAGGAACCCTCACAACATTCAAGAAGCATTTGGATGAGCACTTGAAATGCCATTGCATACAAGGCTATGGACCAAATGCTGGAAAATGGGATTAGACTGGACAGGGATGGATGGGCGGCGCAGACACGATGGGCCGAAGGGCCTCTTTCTGTGCTGTAAAACTCTATGACTCTATGACTCTGACAGCATCTCTCTGAAGTGAAAAAATTAGCATGCAGTAATAATTTTCCTGTGAAACTTTACCTTAAAAAATCTTCTAAAATTTATCTCCCAGCTTGTTTTCAAATCATTTGGTAAAATAATGTCACAAATGCCTCAGGAAAAAACATGTTTTCAGTTGTTGCGCTGAAAGAATTAAACTGTTCGACCCTGCATTTTCATACTGCACGTGCTAAGACTGTTGCATCCTGGGAATTTCAGACATAACTTATTGGCAACTCCCTACAGCTGACAGAGCGATTGTTCTGGGGAAAATATCTCTGCCTAGGCTTCAAAAAGATGCTGAGGCCTCCAAGTAAAAACATTAATGAAGGTGTTCAAAGACACAAGAGGTAATTTTATAGGCAAGTTTAATCATTTTATTAAGTTAGCAATCTTATTTCGAGCCCTGGATAGTTTAGCTGGGAAAGAAAAACTCGCGGATGAAAGATTTGGGGGAAAAACATTTTCAGTGATTTGCTGGAGGAGGGACAATCCTAATTTCAGAAGCCTCACATGGCGTTATGTCTATGCTCTAATACCATTCTGTTACATTTTATCAGCAAAATGTTCCAGTATAATTTTACCTCATCATAGACGTGTCTCAAGAAATCAAGCTCGCTAACAAGTCCATCCAGTTTATCCACAAGCTGATGTTTCGTCAGGTACGAATCATCGACACCCTAAGCAAAAACAGACAGGTTATCTTCAATTCTATTGTGACAGCATAAGAATCAATTGTTCACTATCAAAGAAATGTCAATGAAAAATGTACCTTCTTCAAAGTAACAAAATCATTTTCCATTCCTGCGCGATTATTCAGCTCATCTTCGTATCTTTTTAAAAAAAAGGAACATTTATTATCCTAATAATGTGCTAATATTAATCATGCTATTATATGTACCCATCATACTGGAGGCACAATTCTTTAATCACTTCTGCCAAGGAATAGACAACTACCGAGGCTGAATAGTATAGGAGAGAAGAAACAATACATTAGGATACAATGGTCAGATGATACAAACCTTGGATTTTAAAAGTATGAGGAAAGGAGTTCCACTGTTCTGAAGTCCTGGTAAAGAATGAGTTAGAGTGGGAGATGCTGAAGTGCTGGGAATATACATACACACACATATATCCCATATTTGGTCAGTGCTAGTGGCAAATGGACCAATTACATCGGAGTGACAAAACAGCAACTGTGTGGTAGGCTATTAGCTAAAGAGGCAAAACCTTTGGTCAGGCAGCATGGGAGATGCCCAGTATCCACCCAATGGTATCCCATACTAGAATATAAAGACCAGGGTGCTCCCAATGACAGGTGTTTCCAATGCTTCAGGTCACCTCCATTATTAAAATTCAGCTGACCAGCAAAAAAATGGCAGGGTCAGCACTTGTTTTGGATTTACAGTTCAACCTTCTATTGGCTTCTGTATTACAGGGCTACGAACTTAAGGGTGAAAACATTTGTTTCTGCCCTGTAAACAAAACTCATTCAAATAATATTTTAAGAAAGAACCTGCATTTCTAAAACGCCTCTCACAATCTCAGACCATCCCAAACACTTCACAACCAATGAGGTACTATTTGAAGTGTAGTCACCATTGTAACGTAAGAAATGCACACAGAAATGAGCTAACTGACCAGATAATCTGTTGGCTGGTACTAGTTGGGGGATAAATATTGGCTCGGAAACCAGGAGAACTCACTTGCTCTTCTTCGAATAGTACCATGGGATCTTTTACATCCACCTGAGAGGGTAGACAGGGACTCGGTTTAACGACTCATACAAAAGACGGCACCTTTGACAGTGCAGCACTCCCTCAGCAGTGAGAGTATATAGGAATTTCCTGAAATTGGTAGGAGCAAAAAGGTTTGTCTTTAAACCGGTGCATAGTTACGCGCTCATGGATGTTCCTGCAGTGTTTGCTGCTTCCTGCATGTGGTAAGAATGAAGGAACTTTAAGGATGCCAGCAGATGGGGGTTTTTTTAAATTGCAATTATTATACATATTTGGATATTATAGGCTACAGTGTTCAGTTAACACAAATTGAGGAAGCTTTTGGGGCTTGTCATATCAGCTTACTCCCGAGTTCCCTGAGGACACAATATCAGTAACACCTGCATGCCTTCCTCCAACGTTGCCATTGACAGGAGCCTGCACCATGCAACAGCTCCCTCAGCAAGCACTCCGAGCTTCTGAAACACCACACAGGTAAAGTGTCCTTCTTTAAATATGACAATCTGTGTAAAAATGAATGTACGTCACAGTAAACGAAACAGAAGTCTGGGAGGTAAATGAATAAGGCAGGGGGGATAAAAATCACAACAGGTACTTTCTTCTCTTTCAGGAAACAGTGGGAGGAGAAAGTGTGCAGGTTGAAAGCTCTTCTGTTTCAACAGCACACATTTTTGCTGCCTCTCACCTTCACATTGCTCATCAATGGAATCGCCCATGCAGTAAGTATCGCAGTGTACAAGATACTTTCCAATTTTATATTGAGCTAAGTGTAATTTTGTTTCCAGAAACTATTTCTCAACGGAAACGATTTTTTTTAAATAATATAAAGAAGTGGAGTAAACCAAATTTCAGTATGATCTGACGTATTTTTACGGGTGTCAGTGTACTGCAGGGACTGCTGCCCCAAGTTACAATACTGCTCCTAATTCCCTCTCTCCACAGGGACCAGCTAAATTGTAGTATTAGAAGAGAGCGGATGGGAGATTGGCTACCCGCTAACATTCCAAACAAAGTTTTCTGAATTTGATTTTTGCATCAGGTTGCAGTTACACACAACCCCTTCAGCTCAATGCAAACATCAAGTGGTACCTGTTGTTCAACAACAGCAGACTTTAATGCACGAACTGAGCTGTGCTGACCAGAGAGTGACTTGGAGAGGTCCCAAGTCCAATCCTTGGTCTGTACTGATCTCTGATGAGGCAGTACAGTTGACCTCAGGACCATTGGGCTCGGGAAGGAGAATAATTGCAGCCAGAGTTTCCTTTCAATTTCTTTATGCAGAGAGTTGTAAGATCAGGGAATGTTTTGCCAAGTGAGTAGTTAAGGAGAGACCATTGTATCTGTTAAGGGAGAAGCAGATAACTATTTAATGCAGAGGAAGATACAGGTTGGTGAAGAGAGAGAGAGAGAATTTCTTTTTTAAGTTCGTGTATGGGATGTGGGCATCGCTGGCAAGGCCAGCATTTATTGCCCATCCCTAATTGCCCTTGAGAATGGGATTGCTCAAGCAAAGAGCCGGCACAGACACAATGGGCCGGGCGGCCTCCCTCTTTGTTTCAATGGTTTACACCTGCTGTTTAATCAAAGTAGACTTCTTAAAAGCAACAAAATTTTATTTGATACATACTGGATCTTGAGTCCGGTCACTGTGCCATGCATTTGTTCCAGTTCGCCATCCAGCCGAAACTTGTCCTGCTTAAAACACTCCAGCTGTCGGGTAAGGGCATTGGTGTATGCCTTGTACATATCCTCGTTGTTGGAACTGTAACCTCCCTGCTGCTGCAAGACGGCCCATTTGGTCTCCAACATTTTGTTTTGTTGCTCAAGGTGGCGAACCTGGAAGGGTGCAAGGGGTGTCAGGCGGGTAGAGCATAAGAAAACAATCAGAATTCCAAAGCACCGTTAACACAAGAAGAACTAAACAATTCTATGTACCAATTGGATTCAAAGCAGGCAAAAACGAATAGCTGTCACTTCCCATTGAAAATTATGGACATTTTCTTTAAACTGCAGGAAAGTATTTTACAGGCAGAGCCGACAGAAGCGCTATTTTATTTTGTTACCTTGTTGATAAAGATTGCAAAGCGGTTGTTGAGTGTCTTGATCTGGTCTTTCTCTTCCCGTCGAATCACCTGGATGAGAGGATCGACCTCCAGGCTGTTTGCATCAAAGCTTTTGATGATGGTTCGGTAAGATGGAATACTGCCTTTCTCAGCACTCTTTAAAGTTGTAACTGTGCTCCTTTTCACAGTGCTTCCTATGTCGGTGCTGCTGGACTGGCTATAGGAGCTGGTGCTGCTGCTTCTGTTGTTAGAGTGCTCGGATACCTTTATTGAATGCATTTTGGCTTTGTCTGAAAGCGGCGGTGGAAATCAGCTGGAAACCTGCAGGATCAAAGTTTGCCAAATCTGGTTAAGCTTTACAGGTCTGCGCACCCTTTATATAGAGCGAGAACCTGCACATTTGTCAGGAAGATGTTTGCTTTGGGGAGTTGTGTGGAATGTGGTTATGCCACCAGCATACTGAAGGCTTGGCCTAATACTTAATGGGCACATTCCATTATTATATTTAGAATTACTTGCCAATCAGGCCTTCCTTAGAAACAATTTGCCTGCCATAACACATCAGAGGATTTATTTTGTGACCTGCAACAAATATTTGATATATTCTATGACAATAGTGCAAAAGACAAGGCTGAAGCGTTTGCAACCATCTTCAGCCAGAAGTGCCGAGTGGATGGTCCACCTCGGCCTCCGCCTGAGGTCCCCACTATCACAGAAGCCAGTCTTCAGCCAATTCGATTCACTCCACGTGATATCAAGAAATGGCTGAGCACACTGGATACAGCAAAGGCTGTGGGCCCCGACAGCATCCCGGATATTGCGCTGAAGACTTGTGCTCCAGAACTAGCCGCGCCTCTAGCCAAGCTGTTCCAGTACAGCTACAACACTGGCATCTATCCGACAATCTGGAAAACTGCCCAGGTATGTCCTGTCCACAAAATGCAGGACAAATCCAATCCGGCCAATTACCGCCCCATCAGTCTACTCTCAATCATCAGCAAAGTGATGGAAGGTGTTGTCGACAGTGCTATCAAGTGGCACTTACTCATCAATACCCTGCTCACCAATGCTCAGTATGGGTTCCGCCAACACCACTCGGCTCCTGACCTCATTACAGCCTTGGTCCAAACATGGACAAAAGAGCTGAATTCCAGAGGTGAGGTGAGAGTGACTGCCCTTGACATCAAGGCAGCATTTGACCGAGTGTGGCATCAAGGAGCCCTAGTAAACCTGAATTCAATGAAAATCGGGGGGAAAAAGCTCCACTGGCTGGAGTCATACCTAGCACAAAGGAAGATGGTTGTGGTTGTTGGAGGCCAATCATCTCAGTCCCAGGACATCGCTGCAGGAGTTCCTCAGGGCAGTGTCCTAGGCCCAACCATCTTCAGTTGCTTCATCAATGGCCTTCCCTCCATCATAAGGTCAGAAGTGGGGATGTTCGTTGATGATTGCAGTGTTCAGTTCCACTCGCAACTCCTCAGATAATGAAGCAGTCCATGCCCGCATGCAGCAAGACCTGGATGACATTCAGGCTTGAGCTGATAAGTGGCAGGTAACATTCGCGCCACAGAAGTGCCAGGCAATTACTATCTCCAACAAGCGAGCGTCTAACCACCGCCCCTTGACATTCAACAGCATTACCATCGCCGAATCTCCCACCATCAACATCCTGGGGGTCACCATTGACCAGAAACTTAACTGGACCAGCCACATAAATACTGTGGCAATAAGAGCAGGTCAGAGGCTGGGTATTCTGCGGCGAGTGTCTCACCTCCTGACTCCCCAAAGCCTTTCCACCATCTACAAGGCACAAGTCAGGAGTGTGATGGAATACTCTCCACTTGCCTGGATGAGTGCGACTGCAACAGCACTCAAGAAGCTCGACACCATCCAGGACAAAGCAGCCTGCTTGATTGGCACCCCATCCACCACCGGCGTACCGTGGCTGCAGTGTGTACCATCTACAAGATGCACTGCAGCAACTCGCCAAGGCTTCTTCGGCAGCACCTCCCCAACCCACGACCTCTACCACCTAGAAGGACAAGGGCAGCAGGCGCATGGGAACACCACCACCTCCAAGTCACACACCATCCTGACACAGAAGTATATCGCCGATCCTTCATCGTTGCTGGGTCAAAATCCTGGAACTCCCTCCCTAACAGCACTGTGGGAGTACCTTCACCACACGGACTGCAGCGGTTCAAGAAGGCGGCTCACCACCACCTTCTCAAGGGCAACAAGGGATGGGCAATAAATGCTAACCTTGCCAGCGACGCCCACAGCCCATGAATGAATTTGAAAAAAAGCTCAGTGGGGCAGAACATCATTCACTGAGGTAGAAATTGGTCACTGTAGCAGCTGTTTAATGGGCAGAAAATGGCCAATTTTGCAGCACCGATTCTAATAAGAGGCTTAACACCTGCTTTAGGACCCCTCAGGGAAATTGGCTTGCCCTGAGCGGAGCCAGCATTATCTTGCTGGCATGAATACGGCCTAAGGAGCAGCCACCAGCAAAAAGGTGAGTACTATTTTTGGGGAGGATTTTAATATGGAGCCAGGAGGAGCAGCAGCAGTGCGCCTTCCGGCTCCACAGCATTGCTGCCGGCCACTACTGGTCACGATCGGCACCTCCTCCTGCTGGCCTCCGCGCCCCCCCACCCCTCCCAGAGTTTACCTAAGGCCACTGCCAGTGAGGCAAGTGACCCAAAATTCAATCCTCCTGAAGGACGAGCTGCCTGTGGAGGCGCGACAGGTGCTGGCAGCTCGTCCGTAATATTTACATGAGGCCCAATTTTGAGCCGACCTCGGGCCTCTCGGTTTGGGCATGCCCTGCCCACACAGCGCCAAGTCTGGGCCTGAAAATGGGCCCAGACGAATTTCCCCACCATAGAGCCGCACAAACAGACGCGGCTTCTAAAGTGATGATCGTACCTTCAAGTACAAAATGGCTGCTTTTCCTCGGCAAGCATGGTCACGAAAAGTTAATGGCCTAGAAATTCATTGACGCCACTTTTGGGGCGCTAAAGTGGGGCGTCCGCTAAAGTTTGCGGCCGCCGCCAAATCTAGGCCACTTCTCCGATATTCATTAGCTTCGCCCTACTAGTTCGGGCGAGCGCTAAAACTGCTGCTGGACGCCTCTCTTTGGGCGCTAAGCCGGAGGTGGTGATCGATAGCGCCGAGGCCGGGCGCAGCGCAGGTGCGGCCATCTCGTGACTGACAGCAGACACCCTGGCGCCGGCCAGCTCTTAAGGGGGAAGGGTCGACTGTGTCTGCTGCCACGCCCTGGATAGTGGAGCCCTCCAGCTAGGCCTGAACACTGCTGCTGGACCCAAATAGCGCCTGAAGACATGGAGAAGGCCCGTGAACGTGCGCAGCGCTTCTCAGAGCGTGATCTGAGTGTGCTGCTTGCTGCTGTGGAGAAGAGGCGCCATGTTTTGTACCCGGACAATGGCAAGAAGGCGACGGTCCGCGTCTACAGGAGAGCCTGGAGGCATGTCGCCAGCAAGCTGTCAGCCAACAGCGACGTGCCCAGGACCGGTGCCCAATGCCGCAAAAAGTTAAATGACCTCACACGCATTGTCAGGGTGAGTACCCTTTCCAATGACCTCCTCATCCTTGCATGTGCGCCTCACAATATGGGCAAAGGGACCTGAAAGCTCTAATGGCCAGCCTTCATCCAGCAGCTATGGCACAGGCATGAGCATCAATTGCACATTCTGCACTGAACACACTGGCCAGGCTATTCCACCATGGGAGGCAGTGCACACCAGATCATGGCGACACACTGGCCAGGCTATTCCACCATGGGAGGCAGTGCACACCAGATCACGGCAACACACTGGCCAGGCTATTCCACCATGGGAGGCAGTGCACACAAGATCACGGCGACACACTGTACTTAGAGGCCGTCCTTTCTCTTGCAGGCCAAGCTGGCGAATAATCGCAAGAGCCAGACTGCGACCGGGGGAGGACGACCCCATATCCAGCCACTCACCGACCTGCAACATCGCGTGGAGCGCCTCATGGGTGGCCGGGTGATTGGGCCCGTTGCATGTGGAGATGCCGACCCTGTTCTGGGCAGCAATGGTAAGGACATCACCTTTTGCACCTCTCTCGTCCCACTTGCGCATCAGATCTACATCCTTTGCCACTGTCCGACCAATGCGCTGAATGCCACCACTCATGCATCCCGCACTGATGCCCTCTCCTCACTCTAAAGCTACTCTTGTGCCTTCCTGCTTTCAGATGGTCAAGAGGAGGTCCCTCAACTTGCCAGTGACAGACCCTCCGAGGAGGAGCAGGAGGAGGAGCAAGAGGAAGGCGGCCCATCAGGGGAACCCTCAGCCGCGGCCACCCAGGCCAATGTAGGGGACACGTCTTCCCTGGAGGGCAGCGTGGCGGAAGTGTCGAAGGGGAGGGGAGCTCCTGGGACCTGCGTGCTGCAGAAAGGCGGGAGGGGGGTGGAAGCTCGGCGGCCTTCTCCCCAGAGGGGGGATGCGTCGGAGGGGAGTCCAATTGCTGGGCCCAGCGGCCTCCAGCAACGGAGGAAGGGTCGGCCAGCTCGGCGGCCTTCTCCCCAGAGGGAGAGTCCGGCCTCCAGTCAGGAGATGCTCTTCGCCGAGGAGATGGAACGCCTCGAAGATTTGTCCGCGGACTCGGAGTGCCGGCACACGGAGCTCATGGCGGCAGTGGCACGGTTGCCTGAGTCCATCGATTCGCTCTCTCGGAGTGTGGCCGAGTTCGGGCCCTTAGAGGCCACCAGTCGGGCGGAATACCGGGCAGATCTGTCAGCGACTGGCCAGGTGATTAGTGGTGCCGTCCAGTCACTGGCTGCTCTGCTGCGGTCAGTGAACAGGTCAACACGGGCACTCACTGCTGCCACACTCGCGGTGTCAGCCAGGCATCGCCAGGGCACCCGGCGCGCTGCAGCAGCACATCGGTCTGTCCCTCGGCAGATTGGTGCGAATGCTGCAGTGCTGGCCCGGGCGAGTGCCAGTGTCTCAGGCGACCAGCGAGCGCCTGCCATCCGCCAGCTTGCCGCCATTCCTCCAGCCGCCACTGCCACTCCCCCAGTGGAGCTGCCAGGAGCTGCTGCAGCGACTGATGCTGGCCAGCCACAGCTGCAGCAATCAACAGCCGGCCGCTCGACGGCCAGACCTCGACTAGGCCAACCCCCAAGGGCATCGGCCGTCACGACATGTGCCCCTCAGGAGCCTGCCCCCAGCCTTGCAGCAGCCAATGGCCTTACTTTGAGGCGGAGCAGCAGGGCGGGCAGGGGCCACCCAAAGATGGCCAAGGCATCGCCATAGCGGGCCAAATAGTCGAATGTGTGGCCATTTGTGTTTGTTTCTTGAGGCCGAGAATTGGATGTTTGTTTTTTGAAGGCCGATGATGTGATGTTTGTTTTGGACGAAGGCCGAGAATGACGGCCATTTTAGTTGCCCTATTTTGTTAATCCTCCCCAGGTTGTGGGAGCGAGTAATGTGTTTGAGTGTTTTTTGGGGGTTTCATCTGTTTTTGGTTTTCATGTGGGAAGGGCCCAGAGTTTGTACAATAAAGCATTTTATTTATTCACATTGTCCATGTTTGATCTTTGAAGTGTTTGTTGCCTTAACCGGCTGAGGGCTTGCGGAGCGGCTGCAATCATGTTCTATCATTGGCACAAGCCATTCCCTGACAGGGGGCCTAGAAGTGACGTTCAATAAGCCGACGACGGGCGGCCCTTGGACCTTGTGCGTCCCTCCTGGGCTGGTACTCCTCGTCCTCGTCGTCCTGCTCCTCCTCCTGAGGTGGTGGTCCAACGTGAGGTGGCAGTGCCTGAGTCCTGCGGATAGCCAGGTTGTGCAGCATGCAGCAAACGACGACGAATTGGGAGACTCGATCCTGCGAATACTGGAGGGCTCCCCCGGAGCGGTCGAGACAGCGGAACCGTTGCTTGAGCACGCCGATTGTTTGTTCTGTGAGGTTCCTCGTCGCTTGATGGCTCTCGTTGTATGCCTCTTCAGCAGGGGTCATGGGCGCGCGGAGCGGGGTCATGAGCCAGGTACACAAAGGATAGCCTTTGTCCCCGATAAGCCATCCTCTTGGGGGAGGCTGTGCCTGGAACATGTCAGCCACAGTTGTCTGTCGCAGGATAAAGGCATCGTGGCTGCTGCCTGGAAAGCGGGCATTGACAGCTAGGATGCGCTGCCTGTGGTCACACACCAGCTGTACATTGAGGGAATGGTAGCCCTTCCGGTTGCGGTACTCCTCGGCATGCTCAAGAGGTGCCCGCAAAGCCACATGCGTGCAGTCAATGGCGCCCTGCACCATGGGGAAGCCCGCTATTCTTGCAAACCCCACTGCACGCTGCTGCTGCTTGTCCAGGGTCATGGGGAAGGAGATGCATTGATGTCTCCTTCTGAAAAGGGCTTCGGTCACCTGGCGGATGCAGCAATGCACGGCGAACTGGGAGATGTTAGCGATGTCCCCAGTAGCGGATTGGAAGGAGCCGGAGGCATAGAAGTTGAGAGCCACCGTCACCTTCACTGCCACCGACAGAGACGTCCTGCACATCAGCTGTGGCTGCAGATCTCTCTGAAGCAGCCGGCAGATGTCTGCAACCACCTCCCTTCGGAATCGCAGCCTCCTAACACACATCGCGGCAGACATGGTCAGATAGGAGGTCTGCAGGCGGTATACCCTGCGTGGGTAAGGCCTCAGTTGGCGACGCCTGTTGCCCCCTCTGCGTCTAGCCAGGGCTGCCACTCTCTCACGGCGTCTGTAAGCCCTTCTGGCATAAGGCTGAAATTCTGCGTTGCCACCCAATGCAGCCCCCATTATATGCTGGCAAACACTGAGCTCTGAATGAAGGCTAAGATAATTGGTAAGCTCTGGCCTGAGCCAAAAATACCTGTCCAAGTGTTGGTCCAAAGCAGCAAACTCTCCTCCTTGGTCTCTGTCCAAAAAACCGTTGCACAAGAGTGAATGCTGCAAAATGGCTGGCCTTTATGCTGCTGGGTAAGTGCCCTTTAATTAGCGCTCCCCCCGGCCCGGCTGGCCTGTGTACCGTTCCACTTCACAGTCGTTCGGGACGCCCGGCGCACAATGGGCCGGCGCGAGTGAAGTTCCGGTTTGGGGCGCACAAAGGGCGTTGCACTATTAAATGACGTCATGATCTGCGCGCGCAGCAGGGCGCGCGCTAAGACTTTGCGCCGGCGCTAAATGTGTCCTGAAGTTGGGGAGAGGCGCAGATCGCGCTGCGCCCGGGCGATAAGCGCCTAGCGCTCGAGATCTACTCCCCCTAAGGCGCTAACGGCTGGCGCGCCCAACTGAATTTCTAGGCCAATATGTATTGAAGACGCTCCTTTGAAGAGAGACATATTCGTCAGCCATTTTGTGTGTTGCGACATGAGGACCATTTAGGAGACAAACACCTTTCCTGATATCTTACCAACGTTTCTGTTATTGACTGGTCAACTGCCATTGAGATTCTGATTGTATCAAAAAAATAGTTTGCCTCAAGTGGATTATAACTATAATACACATTTACTTGCCCCTACACCAAGACTGACTGTACTTGTCTTTGTAGTTCAGGTAGGTTTGTACCATGGAGCCATAAAGTTTAGATCCATGTTCCCATTAATTTGCTTCGATCTTAAGTTGCTGATAATAACAGATCTTGGTGTTCTGATTTCGGATTTATCCACCAACAGGTCAACATTACTAAGGCCACCCCGCTCCAAACCCCCAGGCCCACAAAATTCAAACAGGACAAACCGCAAATAGGACATAAAAGCACAAAGAGAATTGATTGCTTGGACTTCCTGGGCTGGATTGTCAAGGCTTGTGAGCCGCATGTGTCCCTTGGGCCACGGTTCAGACACCAGAGGAGGAATTTCATGGCAAAACACACATTTGGAGTTCGAATGTGTGTAGATCCACTTTTGCACAAGTAAACTGCATTTGGCCTTGGAATTACACCCTGTGAACGGTAGCTTAGGAACGCTTTACAAATTTGTATGAAATTCTCTTGGCCACTATTTTAAAGAGGCATTTTCCTGTTGCATTCAAATGGCTTAACCCAGCCATTAAAATAGCAGAGAAAGAAATTTCATATGACCGTGTTGCATGCTCATGCATATTTGCACAGCATAATCCCTTTGTCTAAATGTACTTGGGCAAATGGGGCCTAATGCGTTAACTTATCTTCTCTAATCCCTGAACACCAGTAATTTACTTCAATACAAACAGGTCAAATGAGATTGTTCCATGCTTAAAACTGGTTGAGTAGGATTTTTAGATAACACAAATGCAAAACATAAATGATGTGATGCATGACCTAGTTACATTTCAATTATATCATTCAACAAACTTGAGTATCCTGTTCTGATGTGGGTGGAAGAAGTTCAATTCTGAAGAAAAATTAATTACAATTTTCATAAGGATTGCATAGAATTTACAGAAACAGGCCCGAGGGATCCTAAAGCAGGTGTTTATGCACCACACGAGCTTCCTCCCACTCTCATTACCTCTTCCCACCCTGCCCCCATATCCCTCTATACCCCTTCTCCCTCATGTATGCATCAAGCCTCCCCTTAAATGTATCAAACATACATACGAGCATATCGATGCTGTCTGATTCAACCACTCCATGTGGTAGCTAGTTCCACATTTTCACCACCCTCTGTATAAAGACATTTCCCATAAATCCTTTATTTGGTCCATTAGTAACTATCTTATATTTATGCCCCCTTGTTCTGGACTCACCCACAACTGGAAACAGTTTCTCCACATCCACCCTATTAAACCACATCAACATTTTAAAAGCTCTCTATTGGACCTCCTCTTTGTCTTCTCTTCTCCAGAGAAAAGAGCCCCAGTCTGCACAATCTTTCCTGCTAGTTGTATCCTCTCAGTCTGGTATCATCCTTGTAAATCTTTTCTGTACTTTCTCCAGTGCCTCAATATACTTTTTGTAATACGGAGACCAGAACCGCGCACAGCACTCCAAGTGTGGTATAACGAAAGCTCTATATCAATTTAATATTACCACCCTGCTTTTGTATTCTATTCCTCTAGAAAGGAACCCCAGTACAGGAAACTTTGGTTTATCCGGAGGTTGAATGTCCGGAAACCTCGATCCACCGGCAGAAATCAGGAGCTGTTTTGTTAGGTTTTTTTTCTTCTCATGGCTTTTTTTTCAACAGTCAGGCTCTGCAAAGTCTCTCTGAAGCTGTTGCTAAGCTACAGAGACGCTTCCAAGGTACGGGCCGACTATTTAGAAGCTGTTGCTAAGCAACAGTGTTTGTTGCCAGATACGGAGGGTTTTTTTCTTCTCGTGGCTTTTTTTTCAACAGTCAGGCTCTGCAAAGTCTCTCTGACGCTGTTGCTAAGCTACAGAGACGCTGCCAAGGTACGGGCCGACTGTTTAGAAGCTGTTGCTAAGCAACAGTGTTTGTTGCCAGATACGGAGCTGAAAACCTCCGTATGCTTCAACATTAGCGCTGATTTGTCCGGCAGTTTTGATAGATCGGCAACAGCTCGGTCCCGTCGGTGCCGGATATCACAAAGTTTCCTGTATTTTGTTTCCACTCTTTATGGCCTTAGCAACTTGCATTGCTACTTTTAGCAATTTATGTACAGTATCTGTATTCCCCGATCTCTGTGCTCCTCTACCCCATTTAGTGTCTTACCGTCCATCTACCAAAAGAACCATCTCACACTATATTGAATTCAATTTTCCATTTATCCACCCACTCTGCAAGCCTGTTTATGTCTTCCTGTACTTTGGTGCAGTCCTCCACATTATTAGCTATACCCCCCAATTTGTTATCTTAGAATCAAGGGGCTAAAAATTGCGTATCGCCCACAGGCGCCCCGGAAAAATTAGCACCCCCGCGCCGGAAATTGAGTGGTTGCGTCCCAAGAGGGAGGCGGGGTGCTACTGGAAGTGCCCGCATCCCTCTTGGGGCGCTGTGAGTGAATATCGCAGTGCTACGTGCCGTGATATTGCAGGTCTTCCTCCCCTTCTTAAAGGGGAGGGGCCTTACGCAATGCAAACCAGGGCACAGCTGGGCCCCCAGAGATCGGGAGCACCGGCAAAAGAGCCCGGCACTCAAGAGAAGTGCCGAGCTCTTGGAGTACAGCCGGCACTCCGCGGGGGTGTGGGTCAGGAGGCCGGGGACGGGAGCGCAGGCAGGTGCTGGCAGACGGCCAGCAACAAAAATGGCTGCCCCACACCGCGCCTTTAAATAGAGCCTCCCCGGCCGCAGGTAGGCCCCCCTGACCCCGTCGGACATAGCGTCCGGCGGTAAGTCAGGGGGCGCTACCGAAGATCGTGGCCAGGGCGCTGCGCACGGCGATGACATCATCGCCGGCGGCGCAGCACCACAGGGCGCTACCGGTTAGCGCCGCCACTAACCTCCTGCTGAATTTCGTGGGAGGCGTGGGCGGCGCCGGGACCGGGCGCTAGTTGCTTTGCGCCCCGTTAGTGCCCTCTGAGGGCGCTAACGGGAAGCACAAAGCAACCCAATTTTTCCCCCATAGAATCATAGAAGACTCCACTTACCCTGACTTTTGTCATGAGTCTCTTATGTGGCACCTTATCGAAGGCCTTCTGAAAGTCCATGCATACCGCATCCACTTCATTGCCCTTGTCTACGCTTTCTGCTACTTCTTCAAATAATTCAATAAGGTTGGGGAAACATCACCTTGCTCTTAGAAATCCAAGCTGACTATAATTTATTATATTCTCCATCTTTAAATGTTTTGTTACTTCCTTTTTTAGCAAAGCTTCTGGTATCTTTCCTACCACTGACGTTAATTTAACTGGTCTGTAGTTCCTTGGGTTAGTTCTATCTCCCTTTTTGAAAATAGGAATTACATTTGGTGTTCGACAGTCCTCTGGGACAATTCCTTTTTGAGAAATCTGTGTTGGCTGTCCTTGGTTATCCCATGGATTTCAAAACAGTCACCAGTTTTATTTGGAATTACAGATTCTGAGAGTTAGCCCAGATATGACATTAGACCAACTGGTCTTTAATTATCCGATGTATCCTTCTTTCACCCCGTGAACAAAGTTGTTACATTGCCTATTCTTCAGTTCCACAATACAGTATCCACATTTAAGGAGGACTGAGAAAATGTGACCAGAACCTCTGCTATTTTTTAATATATTCATTCTTGGGATGTGGGCATCACTGGCAAAGCGGGCATTTATTGCCCATCCCTAGTTGCCCTTGAGAAGGTGGTGGTGAGCCACCTTCTTGAACCGCTGCAGTCTGTGTGGTGAAGGTACTCCCACAGTGCTGTTAGGGAGGGAGTTCCAGGATTTTGACCCAGCGACGATGAAGGAACGGCGATATATTTCTAAGTCAGGATGGTGTGTGACTCGAGGGGAACTTGGAGGTGGTGGTGTTCCAATGCGCCTGCTGCCCTTGTCCTTCTAGGTGGAAGAGGTTGCGGGTTTGGGAGGTGCTGCCGAAGAAGCCTTGGAGAGTTGCTGCAGTGCACCTTGTAGATGGTACACACTGCAGCCACGGTACGCCAGTGGTGGAGGGAGTGAATGTTTAAGGTGGTGGATGGGCTGCCAATTAAGCGGGCTGCTTTTTCCTGAAAGGTGTCGAGCTTCTTGAGTGTTGTGTAGCTGCACTCATCCAGGCAAAGTCCTCTATGACTTCCGTCAACAGGCCTAAGGTACATTCCCTCAGAGCTCAGTGACTTATCCACCTTGGGGTTTTGCTAAAATTTTTTTTTAAACAGTTCCTTTTAAAAACAGTTATCTCTAACATTTGTTATCCTCCATATCCTCCTCTAGTACACCAACATTCTCACTTCCGTCATCATTTATAAAGAAAACAATGAAAAATATTTATTTAATATATCTGCCATGCCTTCATCTTTCATAATAAGGCTCCCTCCTTCACCCCAAGTAGTGCTCCCCTCTCTCGTTCATCTTTTAATTTTATATACTTACAAAAGCCTTTACTATTTCCTTTTATGTTATCTACTAGCCTTTTTCATATTCCCTTTTGGCCCTTTCATTCTCCTTTTTCACCTCCCCAGTGCACTTCCCCGTGATTATCTTTAGTAATATTAGCCCTAATTTCATCACGTGCCTCACTTTAAGTTTCAGTTTAGATATAGGGGTAGAAATTTGCCCTGGGCAGTGGAGCAAAACTGTCAGGATCGGATCGGCCGCCCGTTATACGCAGCGCCTGAGATTCAGGGCTGGATTTTGATACTGGAGGCGTGTAGGAGGCGGGACTACAACTTTCGGGGTTGTAGTCCCGCCTCCATCGAGTTGTGGCCAACCCACTCGATTTTCACTTGATTGACCTTGTTGAGCCCGCCCAGCGAGCTCAGCAGGCCAATTAAGGGCCACCCAGCAACAGGTGATGTCACAGACTGAAATTTCATCTGTCAAAAGCTTTTGACAAATGAAATATCAGCGTTTCACAGCTGTTTGAAGCTGTCAAACACTGACAATCTGTACACTAAGTTAATTCCTTCCTCTCAGGCTGATTTAGAGATCTCTCCAGAACAGAAAGCTGAATGCTGCAATTTTTGACAGCTCGCAGCCATTCTGCTTTCTGTGCCGGTGAGACGAGGGACTCTCGAGACCTGAAGAAAGGAAGGCTGTAAAGGTAAGTAAAGGTAAATAAAACTTCTTTAAACACTTTACACACAACAAACACACTTACCTCTGCACTCATGCACCCATCACTCACCTGAACACCGGACATCTCGAACCCTCCAAGCCCTTCAGCCCGACGGTCCGCCTCGCTAACTTGGCGTGGTTTGGAGCCGTCGGGAATCCCACACTTCAGGAATAAAAATAGGGATTAGGCTAAAAACTGCCTGTTAACAGGCAGTTAATTGGCACTAATCCCCTTCCTGCCTCGGGGAGGCGGGTCCCAGCATAGGTCGGGTATCCGCCTCTTTTGAAACTGGCATGGAGGCGGGTTGGGGGCGGGATGGGTTCATGCCCCCCGATTACGGGATTTTAAACCCCCCCACACGCCTCCAATCCCGCCTCCATGGCCCAATGAAAATCCTGCCCTCAGTGTCGTTGCAGTAAATGCAACTGAATATCCGGCACTGCTTATAACAGACGGCCGATCCGATCCGATACCGCCCCTTTCGTGCCAATGCCCGAGGCAAATTTCTAATCTCTCTATTTCGCTTGGTGAAGATAAGCAGCAGCGATAGATGGGCCTCAGGAAAGGGATGAAGATGAGAATGAAAAAAATGGTCCAGCAGAGGACCAGGAATTGGAAAAGGCTTAACAGCTAAGATGGATTCCTAATATTTAATTTTTCTATTGAGGTTTGCCAATAGTTCTTTTTAAAAACAAAGGCACCAACATCTCCAGTGGCATTGCTCATGGATAGCCTAGGATCTGGAGTACAGTTTTTAAAATTTTCATCACAGACCCGCTGCAGACTAAGTATGTCAGGTGTTTGGGCATCTCTGCAATGAAGCAGATTTATTGAACAATGGCTAACATTTAAGGAACGAATGCATGAATTGCAACAGTTATACATTCCTTTCTGGTGCAAAAACACAAAAGGAAAAGCGAACCAACCATGGCTAACAAAAGAAATTAAGGATAGTATTAGATCCAAAGAGGAGCCATATAAAGTTGCCAGAAAAAGTAGCAAGCCTGAGGATTGGGAGCAGTTTAGAGTTCAGCAAAAAAGGACCAAGAGATTGATTAAGAGGGGAAAAATAGAGTATGAGAGTAAACTTGCAAGGAACATAAAAGCGGATTGTAAAAGCTTCTACAAGTATGTAAAAAGAAAAAGATTAGTGAAGACAAATGTAGGTCCCTTACAGTCAGAAACGGGAGAATTTATAATGGGGAACAAGGAAATGGCAGAGCAATTAAACAAATACTTTGGTTCTGTCTTCACGGAAGAGGACACAAATAACTTCCCAGAAATGCTAGGGAACCAAGGGTCTAGTGAGAAGGAGGAATTCAAGGAAATTAGTATTAGTAAAAAAATAGTGCTGGAGAAATTAATGGGACTGAAAGCTGATAAATCCCCAGGGCCTGATAATCTGCATCCCAGAGTACTAAAAGAGGTAGCCATGGAAATAGTGGATGCATTGGTTGTCATCTTCCAAAATTCTATAGATTATGGAACAGTTCCTGCAGATTGGAGGGTGGCAAATGTAACCCCACTATTTAAAAAAGGAGGGAGAGAGAAAACAGGGAACTACAGACTGGTTAGCCTAACATCAGTAGTAGGGAAAATGCTAGAGGCTATTTTAAAGGATGTGATAATAGGACACTTAGAAAATATCAACGGGATTAGACAAAGTCAACATGGATTTATGAAAGGCAAATCGTGTTTGACAAACCTACTGGAGTTTTTTGAAGATGTAACTGATAGAATAGATACGAGAGAACCAGTGGATGTGGTGTATTCGGATTTTCAGAAGGCCTTTGATAAAGTCCCACATAAGCGGTTAGTGTGCAAAATTAAAGCACATGGGATTGGGGGTAATATACTGGCATGGATTGAAAATTGGTTAACAGACAGGAAACAGAGAGTAGGAATAAATGGGTCTTTTTCGGGGTGGCAGGCGGTGACTAGTGAGGTACCGCAGGGATCAGTGCTTGGGTCCCAGCTATTCACAATATATATCAATGATTTGGATGAGGGAACCAAATGTAATATTTCCAAGTTTGCTGACGACACGAAACTAGGTGGGATTGTGAGTTGTGAGGAGGATACAAAGAAGCTTCAAGGCGATTTAGACAAGTTGAGTGAGTGGGCAAATACATGGCAGATGCAGTATAACGTGGATAAATGTGAAGTTATCCAATTCGGTAGGAAAAACAGAAAGGTAGAGTATTATTTAAATGGTGATAGATTGGGAAATGCTGATGTACAAAGGGACCTGGGTGTCCTTGTACACCAGTCACTGAAAGCAAACATGCAGGTGCAGCAAGCAGTTAGGAATGCAAATGGTATGTTGGCCTTCATTGCAAGAGGATTTGAGTACAGGAGCAAGGATGTCTTACTACAGTTATACAGGGCCTTGGTGAGCAGTTTTGGTCTCCTTACCTAAGAAAGGATATACTTGCCATAGAGGGAGTGCAGCGAAGGTTCACCAGACTGATTCCTGGGATGGCAGGACTGTCTTATGAGGAGAGATTGGGTCGACTAGGCCTGTATTCAATAGAGTTTAGAAGAATGAGAGGGGAACTCATTGAAAATTCTGACAGGGCTAGACAGACTGGATGCAGGGAGGATGTCTCCCCTGGCTGGGGGGTTCTAGAACGAGGGGTCACAGTCTCAGGATAGGGGGTAGAACATTTAGGACTGAGAAGAGGAGAAATTTCTTCACTCAGAGGGTGGTGAACCTGTGGAATTCTCTACCACAGAAGGCTGTGGAGGCCAAGTCACTGAATATATTTAAGAAGGAGATAGACAGATTTCTAGACACAAAAGGCATCAAGGGGTATGGGGAGAGAGCGGGAATATGGTATTGAGATAGAGGATCAGCCATGATCATATTGAATGGCGGAGCAGGCTCAAAGGGCTGAATGGCCTACTCCTGCTCCTGTTTTTCTAGGTTTCTAATGTAACACACGACTGTCTCAATGTAAAATATTATGGCCTAGAAATTGGGTTGTGGGTTCGCCAGGGCTGTAGTGCCAGAAATTTTGCGCCAGTGTTAATGCGGCAGCGCCCGCCGAAAATTCGGTTGCGCCGGGCCCAGACGGCGGCGGGCGCTAAAGGAGGGTTTTAGCGCCTCAAAACGGGCGTTCAATTGGGTTTTCCGGCGCTAATCCCCCGCTGCGGCACCCGATGCGGTGCGGCAGGCTGGGGAACTGTAGGCCTCCTCCTTCTGTTAAGGAGGAGCTGCCTGCAGCCGACAACTGACCGGCGGATTCCCCCGACATCTGAGCCCGGCACCTCGGGGAAGTGCCGGGCTCGCAGCACACACACATCAGGGCCGCGGGGGGGGGTGATGCAGGAGTCCGGGAAGGGAGGTGCGGGCAGGCGGCCGCCGGGAACGCGGCCGGCCGCCGCTCCACCTTTATGCGCCGGCGCAAAGGCGTGTAAGAACCCTTTCCACAATCGTTGGTTGCGCCTGCCACGGGCGAGGCGGGCGCAACTGAATTTGGGCTTGGGGCCGGGTTACCACGGCAACCGGGACGCTGCGCACACCGATGACGTCATCGGTGCTGGTGCAGCGCTACCGGCTAACGCCGATGGTAAGGCCCAAGTCAATTTCAGAAATGGCTATAATTCCAGCGCAATGCCCTCCAGCGCCGCTAATTGGGCGCTAACCCCACTCAATTTCTAGGCCTATGTATCTTACTGATACTGAAAGATACAGGCCTCACGGCTGCACTATTCCTAAGATAATTTTCTGAAAACTTGCTTGAGATGCAAGCGACTTTGTTCTTCCCTCCTCAAAACCTCCTATTCCCAGTTATTTGCATTATGAAAGGTATTTTGCTCCGCCTTCCACAGTGGATTTGCAATAATTGCTTCAGGATCGAGTGATTTATTTATTTGTTTATTCTATCCGCCTCCCTCCCTTTTCTCAGTTATTCCCATGATTACAAAGGACATCTTCTTCTGGCCCCTTATTCCCTCAGTAGATGTGTAGTTCTTCCTGAAGCTGCCATAAATGTCACCGTTACAATAGCGGAGAGGGCAATTACATAGAATTACACAGCACAGAAACAGGCTCAACGTAAGCTCGAGGAACAGCACCTCATCTTTCGATTGGGCACTTCACAGCCTTCCGGACTCAACAGCAAGTTCAACAATTTCAGATCATAATCCCTGCCCCCATTTTTCATGCTGTATTATTTTGCCACTCCCATTTGCAACATTTTATCTTTCCTGCCTCTTACAAAAGTACAGTATATTCCTTCAATTCCTTCCTCCCCTCCTAAACCCCCCCCCCCGTCTCTGCACCTGCTTAATATCTGTTACATCTCCAACTTTTTCCAGTTCTGACGAAGGGTCCCAGACCTGAAACGTTAACTCTGTTTCTCTCTCCACGGATGCTGCCTGACCTGCTGAGTATTTCCAGCATTTTCTGTTGTTATTTCAGATTTCCAGCATCCGCAATATTTTCACAGAAATCACAGAAACCCCACAGTACAGATAGAGGCCATTTCGGCCCATCGAGCCTGCACCGACACATATCCCACCCGATCCCCATAACCCCTACACCAACACATATCCCACCCTATCCCCGTAACCCCACGTATTTAATCCCCCTAACACTAAGGGTCAATTTTTATCATGGCCAATCAACCTAACCCGCACATCTTTGGACTGTGGGAGGAAACCGGAGCACCCGGAGAAAACCCACGCAAACACGGGGAGAATGTGCAAACTCCACACAGACAGTCACCCGAGGCCGGATTCGAACCCGGGTCCCTGGCGCTGTGAGGCAACAGTGCTAACCACTATGCCACCGTGCTACTGCATTCTGTGCAACTGGTCTATGCCGGTGTTTATGCTCCACACCAGCCTCCTCTCACCCTATCAGCTGATCCTTCTATTCCTTTCTCTTTCATGTGTTTATCCAGCTCCTCCTTAACTGCATCAAAGGTTGATACAAACACCTTAAGTGCTCATATGATAACATCGCTGGCAGCAATGGCTACCATATTGTCTTTTGTGGCATTATCTACAATACAACTTTACGTTGCGCTCCTCACGTAGAGGAGCATCTTAGTCGCCTTTATAAGGGCCAAGGTGGGCACTGTGCAGGAGGTGAAAGAATTTGGCAGGGAAAACAAAAAGCAGCGTTTTCAAAGCATCTCTTACAAGCTTCAAAACAATGGGGCAGATTTTCAACAGCAGCGGATTGGTCCCCCTGATAAACAAACCACACGATTTTCATTTCCATTTATTTCAAATCAAGCGGCTTCTTATAAAGGGCGGCTGATCCGCAATCCCAGTTTTATGCCTGGGCTGGCAAGTTGAAAATCTACCCCAATGTCTGATCTGTGGGAACTGGTGGACCTATTTTCTACTAATCCAAGGGTAAAGCTGGCAAAGGCACATGTGCTGGCTAAGCACTGATGTACAGACCCCATTTCTCTGCAGTAGAAGTCTCTTAAGTGTCAACCCTCCAGGATTGCCCTGGAGTCTCCAGGAATGAAAGATTAAAATAAAAACATAAGAAATAGGAGCAGGATTGGCCATTCGGCCCTTCGAGCCTGCTCCGCCATTCAATGAGATCATGGCTGATGTTCTGCCTCAATTCCATTCACTGGCCCTATCGCCATATCCCTTGATGCCCTTACTAGTCAGAAATCTATCGATCTCTGTTTTGAATATACCCAATGACGGAGCCTCCACAGCCCTCTGGGGTAGAGAATTCCAAAGATTCACCACCCTCTGTGTGAAGAAATTTCTTCTCATCTCAGTCCTGAATGGCCTACCCTTTATCTTGAGGTTGTGGCCCCTGGTTCTAGACTCCCCAGCCAAGGAAAACATTCTCCCAGCATCCACCCTATCAAGCCCTGTAATAATTTTGTATGCTTCAATGGGATCCGCTCTCATTCTACTGAATTCAAGAGACTGGTCAAGAAGGTAAGAGCCCATGGGATCCAGGGTGCCTTGGCGCGTTGGATCCTAAACTGGCTGAGTGGCAGGAGGCAGAGGGTGATGGTCGAAGGTTGCTTTTGTGACTGGAAGCCTGTGTCCAGTGGGGTACCTCAGGGATCGGTGCTGGGTCCCTTGTTGTTTGTGATCTACATAAATGATTTGGATGAGAATGTAAAAGGTATGATCAGTAAGTTCGCAGATGACACGAAAATTGGTGGGGTGGTAAATTGCGAGGAGGAAAGCCTCAGGCTACAGGACGATATAAACGGGTTGGTCAGATGGGCGGAAAAGTGGCAAATGGAATTTAACCCTGAAAAGTGCGAGGTGATGCATTTTGGACGGACAAATAAGGCAAGGGAATACACAATGAGTGGTAGGACCCTAGGAAGTACAGAGGGTCAGAGGGACCTTGGTGTACATGTACATAGATCCCTGAAGGCAGCGGAACAGGTAGATAAGGTGGTTAAAAAGGCATATGGGATACTTGCCTTCATTAGCCGAGGCATAGAATATAAGAGCAGGGAGGTTATGATGGAGCTGTACAAAACGCTGGTGAGGCCACAGCTGGAGTACTGTGTGCAGTTCTGGTCACCTCACTATAGGAAGGATGTGATTGCTTTGGAGAGGGTGCAGAGAAGATTCACCAGGATGTTACCTGGGATGGAGCGCCTCAGCTATGAAGAAAGACTAAACAGGCTGGGGTTGTTTTCCTTGGAGCAAAGAAGGCTGAGGGGGGACCTGATTGAGGTGTACAAAATGATGAGGGGCATAGATAGGGTAGACAAAGAGGAACTTTTCCCCTTAGTAGGGGGGTCAATAACAAGGGGGCATAGATTCAGGGTAAGGGGCAGGAGATTTAGAGGGGATTTGAGGAGGAACTTTTTCACCCAGAGGGTGGTTGGAATGTGGAACTCAATGCCTAAAAGGGTGGTAGAGGCAGGAACCCTCACAACATTCAAGAAGCATTTGGATGAGCACTTGAAATGCCATTGCATACAAGGCTATGGACCAAATGCTGGAAAATGGGATTAGACTGGACAGGGATGGATGGGCGGCGCAGACACGATGGGCCGAAGGGCCTCTTTCTGTGCTGTAAAACTCTATGACTCTATGACTCTAATACAGGCCTAGTTTACTCAATCTCTTCTCATACGACAGTCCCGCCATCCCAGGAATTAATCTCGTGAACCTTCGTTGCACTCCCTCTATGGCAAGTATATCCTTCCTTAGGTAAATAGACCAAAGTTGTACACAGTACTCGAGGACACTGCTGCGAGCAACCCAGGAGAAAAATCACTGGCGCAATCAAAAACATTCACCCTGAAATTGCCGAAGCCTCGAGCGAAAACTTGCTTTGAAACGCTGCGGAGTTGTGCGCAGCGTAGTGGCCTACGGGTCCCAGGGGGCGCACCGCTGTGCGTAAGCGTACCTGGGATCACGTGGGGCGGTGCTCCTTTCACTAGCCAATCAGGAAGCACAGAAAGCCTGTGTATTATTATGTAGTTACAACTTGCAAATCAAATGGTGTGAGTACAGTACAGGAAACTCTTTGGTATCCGGCACCAACGGGACCGGCATGGTGCCGGTTGATTAAAAATTCCGGATGACGGAGTGGGTTATCTAACAAACAAAAATAAAAAAAATCAAGAAATGTGCAGTATACAGTAATTGGGTACTCCTGGCTGCGCGGGAGAGTCAGACTCCTGTTATTGAGGTGTTCCGACTTCTGACAGCACCAAGAAGCCAAGTAGTGGCAGTTTGGAGAACTACCCCCACTGACTAACTCGGCCACTGCGGGAGACTCGGACTCGGCAACATTTCCGGTTATTGAGGTGTTGTTTTCGGAGTATGAATTTTGCCGGTTAACAGAGAATTCCGGATATTTCGGTGCCGTTTAAACGAGAGTTTCCTGTACTTGGCTTCAAAAAGCACAGGGAATACTTTGGAGTAAGTATTTATTTACTGGAAGACTCTGCAAAAAAATTTTTAAAAGATTAAAACGATCTCATCCCTCAAACCAAACCTTTACACTGGCCTACTCCTGCTCCTATTTCTTAGGTTCTTATGTTCTCATGATAGGTTCTTTTATGTGTTCCTTTTTAATTATTATACAATTTTCTCTCAAAGGTACTACCTCAAAGGTAGTAATCTCAGGATTACTCCCAGTGCCACGTGCTAGCGAGAGCAGAAATAGGAGAATAGACCAGATGAATGCGTGGCTGGAGAAATGGTGTAGGAGGGAGGTATTTAAATTCCTGAGGCATTGGGACCGATTCTGGGGAAAGTGGGACCTGTACAAGCTGGACGGATTACACCTCGGCAGAAACGGGACCAACATCCTCGCAGGGGGGTTTGCTAGTGCTGTTGGGAAGGATTTAAACTAGTTTGTCAGGGGGCTGGGAACCTAAGTGTGGGCCCAAAACGGAGAGAAACAAAGCTGGAAGTGCAAGTTAGAAAAGTAGTCAGCAAAACTAGTAGTGAGCAGAAACAAAGGCCAACAGTAAAGAGGGTCAAAGTGCAGAAAAATATTAAACAGGCAAAGTTGAAGGCACTTTATCTAAATGCACGTAGCATTCGCAACAAGGTGGATGAATTAATGGCACTAATAGAAGTAAATGGGTATGATGTAATTGCCATTACAGAGACATGGTTGCAGGGTAACCAAAGCTGGGAACTGAATGTTCCAGGGTACTCAACATTTAGGAAGGACAGACAAAAAGGAAAAGGAGGAGGCGTAGCGCTGTTAATAAGGGATGAGATCGGTACGGTAGAGATAAAAGATCTTGGCTTGGCAGATCGTGATGTAGAACTGGAATCAGTTTGGGTGGAGCTAAGAAACAGCAAAGGGCGGAAAACATTGGTGGGAGTTTTGTATAGGCCACCAAACAGCAGCCAGAAAAAGCAGTAAACCTGAGGATTGGGAGCAGTTTAGGATTCAACAAAGGAGGACAAAGGGATTAATTAAGAAGGGGAAAATAGAGTATGAGAGTTAGCTTGCAGGGAACATAAAAACTGACTGTAAAAGCTTTTATAGATATGTGAAGAGAAAAAGATTGGTGAAGTCAAGCGTATGTCCCTTGCAGTCAGAATCAGGGGAATTTATAATGGGGAACAAAGAAATGGCGGACCAATTCAATACATATTTTGGTTCTGTCTTCACAAAGGAGGACACAAATAACCTCCCAGAGATGTCGGGGAACATAGGGTCTGATGAAAGGGAGGAACTGAAAGAAATCAGTATTTGTAGGAAAATGGTGTTAGGGAAATTGACGGGATTGAAGGCCGATAAATCCCCAGGGCCTGATAATCTACATCCTAGGGTACTTAAGGAAGTGGCCCTAGAAATAGTAGATGCATTGCTAATCATCTTCCAACATTCGATGGAATCTGGAACAGTACCCATGGATTGGAGGGTAGCTAATGTTACCCCACTATTCAAAAAAGGTGGTAGAGAGAAAACGGGGAATTACAGACTGGTAAGCCTGACATCGGTAGTGGGGAAAATGCTAGAGTCCATTGTAAAAGATGTAATAGCAGAGCACTTGGAAAACAGTGACAGGATCGGACAAAGTCAACATGGATTTACAAAAGGTAAATCGTGCTTGACTAATCTACTGGAATTTTTTGAGGATGTAACTGGTAAAATAGATAAGGGAGAACCAGTGGATGTGGTGTATTTGGACTTTCAAAAGGCTTTCGATAAGGTCCCGCATAAGAGATTAGCGTGTAAAGTTAAGGCACATGGGATTGGGGGCAAGGTATTGACTTGGATAGAGAACTGGTTGGCAGACAGAAAGCAAAGAGTTGGAATAAACAGGTCTTTTTCTGAGTGGCAGGCAGTGACTAGTGGGGTACCGCAGGGATCGGTCCTTGGACCCCAGCTATTCACAATATATATTAATGATCTAGATGAGGGAACTAGATGTAATATCTCCAAGTTTGCAGACGACACAAAGCTGGGTGGGCGTGTGTGCTGTGAGGAGGATGCCGAGAAACTCTAGGATGATTTGGACAGGTTGGGTGATTGGGCAGAAGCATGGCAGATGCAATATAACGTGGGTAAATGCGAGGTTATCCACTTTGGTGTCAAAAACAGGAAGGCAGATTATTATCTGAACTGCAATAGATTGGGAGAAGGGGAAGTGCAACAAGACCTGGGTGTCCTTGTGCATCAGTCGCTGAAGGTAAGCATGCAGGTGCAGCAGGCGGTTAAGAAGGCAAATGATATGTTGGCCTTCGTAGCGAGAGGGTTTGAGTACAGGAACAAGGATGTCTTGCTGCAGTTGTACAGCGCCTTGGTGAGACCACATCTTGAATATTGTATGCAGTTTTGGTCGCCTTATCTGAGGAAGGATGTTCTTGCCATGGAGGGAGTTCAGCGAAGATTCACCAGACTGATACCTGGGATGGCAGGAATGACGTATGAGGAGAGATTGGGTCGATTGGGCTTGTACTCACTGGAGTTTAGAAGAATGAGAGGGGCTCTCATTGAAACTTATAAAATTCTAACAGGACTAGAAAGACTAGATGCAGGAAGGATGTTCCCAATGGTCAGGGAGTCCAGAACCAGGGGTCACAGTCTAAGGATAAGGGGTAAGCCATTTAGGACAGAGATGAGGAGGAATTTCTTCACCCAGACAGTGGTGAACCTGTGGAATTCTCTACCACAGAAGGCAGTTGAGGCCAATTCATTAAATATATTCAAGAAGGAGTTGGATATAATTCTTAAGGCTAAAGGGATCAAGGGATATGGGGCGAAAGCAGGGACAGGGTACTGAATTTGGATGATCAGCCATGATCTCATTGAATGGCGGAGCAGGCTCAAGGGGCCGAATGGCCTACTCCTGCTCCTATCTTCTATGTTTCTATGTAACAGTAATGGTAATGTAGGGCACAGTATCAATCAAGAAATTAGAAGTGCATGTAACAAGGGCAATATGATAATCATGGGGGACTTTAATCTACATATTGACTGGGCAAATCAAATTACCATTAATGGAGTGGAGGATGAATTCTTGGAATGCATGCAAGATGGTTTCCTGGATCAGTATGTGGAGGAACCAACCAGGGAACAGGCTATTCTGGATCTGGTACTGTGTAATTAGAAAGGGCTAATCAATAATCTTGTGGTAAAGGGGCCTTTAGGGATAAGTAACCATAATATGATTGAATTTTACATTAAGTTTGAGAGTGATGTAGTCCAATCTGAAACTAAGGTCTTCAATCTAAACAGAGGAAACTACAAGGGTATGAGGGACAAGTTGGCCATGGTAGTTTGGGAGACTACACTAAAAGGTATGAAGGTGGACATACAATGGCTAAAATTCAAGGAAATAATACATATTTTGCAACAAACATATATTCCTCTAGGGCATAAAAACCCAAAAGGAAAAGTGATCCAACCATGGCTAACAAAAGAAATTAAAGCTAATATTAAGTCAAAGGAGGAAGCTTATAAAGTTGCCTGAAAAAGCGGTCAGCCTGAGGATTGTGATCTTTTTAGAAATCAGCAAAGGGGGACCAAGAAATTGATAAAGAAAGGGAAAATGGAATATGAGCACAAACTAGTGAAAAATATAAAAACGGATTGTAAAAGCTTCTATAGGTATGTGAAAAGGAAAAGACTGGCGAAGGTAAATGTAGGTCCTTTACAGTCAGAGACGGGAGAATTTATAATGGGGAATGAAGAAATGGCAGGGAAATTAAATAAATACTTTGTTTCTGTCTTCACGGAGGAAGACACAAAAAACCTCCCAGAAATACGAGAAAACCAAGGGTGTGATGAGAATGAGGAACTTAAAGAAATTATTATTAGTAAAAAAACAGTACTAGCAAAATTAATGGGACTAAAAGTCGATAAATCCCAAAGACTGGATGACCTACATCATAGGGTTTTGAAAGAGGTGGCCATTGGAATAGTGGACACATTGGTTGTCATCTTCCAAAATTCTATAGATTCTGGAACGGTTCCTGCAGATTGGAGGATAGCAAATGTAACCCTGCTATTTAAGAAAGGAGGGAGAGAGAAAACGGGGAACTACAGACCTGTTAGCTTCATATCAGTAGTTGGGAAAATACTGGAATCTATTATAAAGGATGCAATAACTGGGTACTTAGAAACTAATAGTAAGATTGGGCAGAGTCAACATGGATTTATGAAAGGGAAATCCTGTTTGACAAACCTATTGGAGTTCTTTGAGGATGTAACTAGTGGAGTAGACAAAGGGGAACCGGTAGATGTGGTGTATCTGGATTTTCAGAAGGCCTTCGATAAGGTCCCACACAAGAGGTTGGTGAACAAAATTAGGGCACATGGAATTGGGGGCAATATACTAGCATGGATTGAGAATTGGTTAACAGACAGAAAACAAAGAGTAGGGATAAACGGGTCTTTTTCAGGATGGCAGGCTGTGACTAGTGGGGTACCGCAAGGATCGGTGCTTGGGCTCCAACTATTCACAATCTATATCAATGATTTGGATGAGGGGACTAAATGTAACATTTCCAAATTTGCCGATGATACAAAGCTAGGTGGCAGTGTCAGTTGCGAAGAGGATGTGAAGAGGCTTCAAGGGGATCTCGACAGGCTCAGTGAGTGGGCGAGAACATGGCAGATGGACTATAATGTGAATAAATGTGAAGTTATCCACTTTGGTAGAAAAAACAGAAAGGCAGAGTATTTCCTAAATGGTGAAAGATTGGGGAATGCAGATGCTCAAAGGGACCTGGGTGTCCTTGTACACCAGTCACTGAAAGTGAATGTGCAGGTGCAGCAAGCCATTGGGAAGGCAAATGGTATGCTGGCCTTGGGTATATTCACAACAGAAGTCAATAGATTTCTGACTAGTAAGGGCATCAAGGGATATGGGGATAATGTGGGCAAATGGAGTTGAGGCAGAAGATCAGCCATGATCTCATTGAATGGCGCAGCAGGCTCGAGGGGCTGAATGGCCGACTACTGCTCCTATTTCTTATGTTCTAATGTTCTCAGCCCCCTCCCCATGCACAGTGCAAACAGGCTCCGATGCCTTTTTGCACCAGCCGTAAAAGTTTCCAGTGTAATTGATATGCAGTTGATGGGCAATTAGCCCAACTTTTCGCCAGCAATGAGGATTTGAAAGTTGCAGCGGATCATCTTTCTATTCAGAACTTGACTTTAATAGAAGTGTTCAAAACGATGAGGGGGGAAACTGTTTCCAGTGGCAGGAGGGTCGGTAACCAGAGGACACAGATTTAAGATAATTGGCAAAAGAACCAGAGGGGAGATGAGGAGATTTTCTTTTACGCAGCGAGTTGTTGTGATCTGGAATGCGCTGCCTGAAAGGACAATGGAAGCAGATTCAATAGTAACTTTCAAAAGGGAATTGGATATATACTTGAAAGGGAAAAAAAATAGCAGGGCTACAGGGAAAGAGCAGGGGAGTGGGACTAATTGGATCGCTCTTTCAAAGAGCCGGCACAGGCACAATGGGCCGAATGACCTTCTTCTGTGCTGTATGATTCTATGTACGAGTATATACGGTATTGATAAAAATCAGTCAAATTTCTGTTCAAGGGGAAGGAAAGTCTAGGGGAGCACTATCTGTCCAAAGGATCCCTCTCCCCGCCACCCCCCCCCCCCCTCTCCTTCAGTTTTATAAAAGAAAATCTCTTCTCCAATTTCTTTTTGAAGGTTTTGGCAAAATCAAATGTAATCTGCTTGCTGCTGTGGAGCCCCTCCATTAGTAGGTAGCCCATTTACTGCATTACAACAGTGACTACACTTCAAAAGTACTTCATTGGCTGTAAAGTGCTTTGGGATGTCCCAAGTTCATGAAAGGCGCTATATAAATGCAAGTTCTTTCTTTCTTCCTACCCCAGTGACATAAGTTACCAGCAATGTCTTCGAGCAGAGAGCAGTGGCTTTCAAGAAACGTTTGAAGTCTGCTCCAGAGCTGGCCAGCTATAGGAAAACAGGTTGGAGACATTTAAGATCACGTTAATATTCTGGCCAAGATTTGTCTTCAACCAGCTCCAACAAAAAACAGACTCAGTGCTCAGTTACCTCATTTGCTGTTTGTGGGACCTTGCTGGGCGTCAATTGGCTGCCCTGTTTCCCTGCATTACAACAGTGACTGCACTTCAAAAGTACTTCATTGGCTGTGAAGCGCTTTGGGACGTCCTGTAACAAATTTGCAAAATGTGCCCCTGTTATTGGTGGCTGAGGTGATTTTTAAAGATCTTCAGCATTTTTAACTCTACCTCACCCCAAGGTAGCAGGGATTTCCATTACTTTCTGGAAAGTTTTTTAATTTTTTTTGATTACATTAGCAGGAAGCATTAGGGCAGAAAATGTCCTATAGGCTGTGTTGTGACACGGTGAAGATATGATGGGCTCGATGTATCCATGCGATGAGTTGTGCCTAAGGTTGGAAACTTTGATTGGACGTATTCCTGGAGGTTGCATCACATGACCTGCTGCTGCAAACCACCACGCCCCCACACTCCCGCCATTGGTCCATCCTCCAGGCGCACTGCCTTCCAATGGCCAATTGGAAAGGGAACACACATTTGTTATCCAATTGGATTAATGTTGACTGTTTTTCTCATTTCTAATGTTTTTTAAATTAATAAATTAAGTAACATTCGTGCCACACAAGTGCCAGGCAATGACTATCTCCAACAAGCGAGAGTCTAACCACCTCCCCTTGACATTCAACGGCATTACCATCGCCGAATCCTCCACCATCAACATCCTGGGGGTCACCATTGACCAGAAACTTAACTGGACCAGCCACATAAATACTGTGGCAACAAGAGCAGGTCAGAGGCTGGGTATTCTGCGGCGAGTGTCTCACCTCCTGACTCCCCAGAGCCTTTCCACCATCTACAAGGCACAAGTAAGGAGTGTGATGGAATACTCTCCACTTGCCTGGATGAGTGCAGCTCCAACAACACTCAAGAAGCTCGACACCATCCAGAACAAAGCAGCCCGTTTGATTGGCACCCCATCCACCACCTTAAACATTCACTTCCTGCACTATTTTGTTTATCCACTGATGATTTTTCTCCCAGGTTTGCTTGCAGCAGTGTCCTGGAGATGAATCTTCATTTCCTGGAGACTCCAGGGCAATGCTGGAGAGTTGGCAACCCTCGTTGTGCCAGATGTTTGCTGAGGAATTCTGAGTTGCACCCACTAATAATCTGTAAAACTGAATCCTCATTAATTTTGCGGGTCAGCCCGTTGGCATATCAGTTGGAGGATCCATTGGTAAAATGGGAGTAATGTGCTGGGGGTGCTTGAAAATGAGAGTGCAGCCTTTAAAAAGCCGATTCTGGCTGAAGATTACCTCACTAGGCTGCGGGGAGCAACAGATCAGTAGCAAAGTGTTTGGATCGCTCCGCTCACTGTCAGCGAGTCACACTAGATAGCTCATGTATGTCTTTGTGCCACTTTTCAAGAATGGCTACCACTGCAGGATCTGCCACTGACAACCGAAAGAGGACCATTCTTATCTTGTCCAATTCTTTCCTGTAGATCTACCACAGCCATGGGCAGACAATGAGGAAGACGAGGAAAATGATGAGGAGCAGAGGTGGAATTTCTTCCTCGTAGATGGTCAGGTAGGTGATGAGGATGATGACGATGAGGGAGAGGGATTGAGATGAAGCCTACCTATAAGTGTCTGCACCAACATCCTGCCCCATGTTTCTCTGCCACAACTGCCTCAATCTCAACTCCTGCGTCTCTTGCCTTTTCACTGCCATGCACCAGTTCAGATACTTTCATCCTGAGGGATTTGGATAGTGTTAGTGAGGATGTGGCACCAGATAGTCCACAGAACACAAGGGAGTTGGAGGAGTGGGAAATGGGTGAGAATGTGGTACCTTCTTAGTAAAGGCTGAGCAGTAGGCTGCCCATGCCTTCGGAGTCATGGGACCCAGAACCCATGGGTACTCGCCTGAAAGAAAGATGCTTGAGGAACATCACATCTATGCGCAGGCTCTGAGGTCACTCTCTGAGGATGTGGGCAGCTGACAGGTGTGACTCTAGAGTCTACAGCTCTCACTTGCGACAACATCAGGGAAGCTTTCTCTTCATCGCGGACATCAACGGCCATCAATGGAGCAAAAGCCGCCCACCTAAGAAGTGACCCTGGACCTGTCGGTGCCTCCACCTCTACAGGAGCACAGACTGTTGCCCTGCTGGTATCTGGGGAAGAATAGACAACACTTTGCATCCCAACTTCCAGACCCTGGCGCCCACAATGGATGCTGCCGTCTCTCAGGGTTTTCAGGTTCTGATAGCTACTACTAGACGAGCCACCACTGATCAGTAGATCCAGAGCAAATTGGAGACAACCTGCCTGATAGTGCCATCTCGCAGGACAGCAGCAAATGCCAGGCCTCTGGCCTTCCCCCTCAGAACATCGAAGACAACACCAAGCTGCTCTGGAACAAGCTCCAGCGAAGGAGCCAGCAGCACCGCCCTCCCAGGAGCGAGCTGCCATGAGAGGAGAGCCATCTCAGTCCCAAGAGCATTTTGTAGCATAAGATCAGCCAACCACCTCTCGTGATGCTGGTCCTCCGGTTATACCTCGGAGAAGCACGATAGTCGGACAATAAAAGCCACGTTTAGCCACCACGGGGTAGCAATGTGTGAGGAAAGAATAAGTTGACTTGTGTTCACTATGGAGTTTGCTGTATTAAAACAGAACATGCACTTATGTTATGGTTTGTTATTCATCGGCATTAGTGTCATAGAGGAAAGGGTGCACTTGAATAATTCATGCTGACTTATTCAATCCGATCATGCAGGGACAAAAAGGGCTGATGTGTTGTCATGTTCTAGGACGGGTACTGGATTGAAGAAGTGGTCCTTTATTTGAAAGTGGGGGAGGAGCTAAGGCAGTTGTGACAAAGCTACACCAGTAAACAGAAAAGAAAGAAAGACTTGCATTCATATAGTGCCTTTCACAACCTCAGGATGCACAGCAATGTCCCGCAAACAGCAATGTGGTAATGACCAGGTAATTTGTTTTACGTGTTGGTTGTGGGATAATATTGGCCAGGACACTGGGACGAACTCCCCTGTTTTTCTTCGAATAGTGCTGTCCACCCGAGAGAAAATATCTCTGAGAGTCTCATCTGAAAGACACTGCCGCCGACAGTACTACAGGAAACTCTTTTTTATCCGGCACCGACGGGACCGGCGTGGTGCCGGTTGATCAAAAAGTCCGGATTACAGAGAGGTATACTTACTAAGGTACGAAAGCCCCGTACACGGCCACAGATCCAGGCGTCCCTGTTGCATGGCAACAGGTGCAGGAACCCCGGTTACACGGCCACAGATCTAGGAACTCCGGTTACACGGCCACAGATCCAGGCGTCCCTGTTGCATGGCAACAGGTGCAGGAACCCCGGTTACACGGCCACAGATCCAGGTGTCCCTGTTGCATGGCAACAGGTGCAGGAACCCCGGTTACACGGCCACAGATCCAGGTGTCCCTGTTGCATGGCAACAGGTGCAGGAACCCCGGTTACACGGCCACAGGTGCAGGAACCCCGGTTACACGGCCACAGGTGCAGGAACCCCGGTTACACGGCCACAGGTCCAGGAACCCCGGTTACACGGCCACAGGTCCAGGAACCCCGGTTACACGGCCACTAATATGAAGTAAAACTTACCTGAACCTACTCCTGAATTTTGCCGTTAAGAGAGATTTCCGGTTATTTAGGTGCCGGTAAAAAGAGAGTTTCCTGGTATTAAGCAGGTGACAAGAAGCAGTAGGATAGGGCTCTGGGGTTCACTGAGGTTGCAAGATTCCCCCAAATCCAGTCCATCATTGACTGCATGCACATCGCCCCTGTGTACACCTGCCCACAATGCTGCCACCTTCATGAATCGCAAAAGGTTTCACTCGATAAATGTACAATTGGTGTGTGATCACGAGCACTGCCCCATGAGGGTCTGTGCCCACTTTCCTGGTGCATCTGCATTGTGTCGGTCATCCATTCCCCGATTGTTTGACCATGAACAGCAAATTCAAAGCTATCTCCTGCACATCTGGCTTATGACAATCCTTACACATCCACGTTCAGCAACACAACTCCAAATCTATCAGATCTGTGCTTCAGCTAAAGCCTTCATTGAGCAGAACACTGGAGTTCTGAAACAACGATTCAGGTGGATGAGTTAAATTTGAGTGAGCACCTCGGGAGTAGTGGCCATAATACGATCAGGTTTAAGGTCCAAATACAAAAGGGAAAAACTTAGTACAAACACAAGGGCAGCAGATTGGAATAGGGCAGATTTTAGAAAAGGGGAGGAGTGAGCTAGCTGAGGCGAGGCGGAAACTGATATCGGCACTCTGGGCTGTAGATCAACAATGGGATATTTTTAAAGAGGAGATTGGAAAGTTGCAGAATAAATATATGCCATTTAAAATAGGGGACAAGTTCAAGTTTCAGAATGCTGTGGATAAATAGATTAGAAACAAACTAAAAGGGGAAAGGGCATATGGGCTTGATAAAAAAAGAGAGAATCCAAGAAAATAAGAAAATAGGTTAAGAAAGGGATAAGAGAAGGAAGGAGGGACGATGAGGACAGAATCTCGAAAATATTTAAAACAGTAAAGTATTGTACAAATATATCAGTAAAAAGAGAATTGTTAAATGCAAGGGGAGGGGAGCGAGTCAGTAGAAGATAAGCAGAAATTGACAGGGATTCTGAACAAGTCCTTCAATTCAGTGTTTACAAAAGAGAAGGATATTGGGGAGGAGGCAAATCCTGAATTGGTTAAAGGTGAGATGAGATATTATGATAAATAAAAGGAAAGTATTGGAGAAGTTCGTTGGCTGAAGGAGGACAAAGTGCCAGGGGCTGGTGGGGTACATCCCAGGATCCTGCGGGAGATAGGGGAAGAAATAGTGGAGGCGCCAGAAATTGAATTTCAGGGTTCCGTGGAGATAGATGTGTACTGAAGGACTGAAGAGTGGCTAATGTAATATCCATTGTCAAAAAGGGAGACAGCGCTAACCTGTGTAATTACAGACCAGTTTAACGCCTGTAGTTGGCAACATTTTGGAATCTTTGATTGAAGATCAAAATGCTAAATATCTAGATGAAGAGAAAATAGTTAGAAGCAGCCAACGCGGATTTCAGAGAGGAAAATCCTGCTTCACAAACCTGATCGAATTCTTTGAGGAGGTGACAGATATGGTGATGGGGGAAATGCAGTGGATGTGGTGTACAGGGACTTTCAGAAAGCCTTTGACAAGGTACCATGGAGACTACTGGAGAAGATTAAGGGGCATGGAATTAGTGGGAGGCTAGCAAATTAGATTAAAAATAACAAAGGGGAATACAGGGTGATTTGATAGAGGTGTTTAAATTATGAAGGGATGGGACAGAGTAGATAGAAACAAACTGCTTCCAGTGATTGAGGAGTCTAGAACAAGGGCCATAGATATAAGAAGAAAGAACTGGCATTATACAGCACCTTTCATGACCTCAGGACGTCCCAAAGCGCCTCACAGCCAATGAACTGCTTTTGAAGTGTAGTCACTGTTGTAATGTAGGCAAACACGGCAACCAATTTGCGCACAGCCAGCTCCCACAAACAGCAATGTGATAAATGACCAGATAATCTGTTTTAGTGATGTTGGTTGAGGGATAAATATTGGCCAGGACACCGGGGATAACTCCCCTGCTCTTCTTCAAAATAGTGCCACGGTGTGGCGGTTCCACTGGGTGTCCCTTACACATATAATGTATATAATTACAGAAGGTAAGTACTGTAGAAAATATAGGGACAGAGTGATCTCCTGGAAGAATTTCGATTGCCTAGATGGGTCGGAGAGGAATTTCCCAGATTTTTTTCTCCCAAATTGGCCATTGGGTCTTTATCTGGTTTTTCGCCTCTCCCGGGAGATCACATGGGTTCGGGTGGATGCAGAGTGATAGAAGATTTGAGGTTAGGATCAGATCAGCCATGATCTTACTGAATGGTGGAGCAGGCTCGAGGGGCCGATTGGCCTACTCCTGCTCCTATTTCTTATGTTCTTATGTTCTTATGTTAACCTAACTGTACGTGTATTACTTACCTGTTTGGGCCATTGCCCCTTTAACTTACCTGTGGGGGCCGTTGCCCCTTTAAGACACGCCCTAGCGCGCTGATGTCACGTCACGCATTGCGTGACGTACGTGCGACAGCCGCCGGCACAGCCCGGCCTACCACGACTTCGGCCTCAACGGCCAGCCTCCGCACCGGGTGAACGCGCCGACATATCGGCGCGGGTCACGTGACCGCCCCAAGCGCAGGCCAACGCGCTAGCGTCAGGACGCGGTCACATGACATCCGAAGAGCGGGAAAACGCGACTAATCGTGATGACGTCATCACGCTCTCCCGAGGACTATGGACTCAGTCCTCGTGGAGTCCCCGTCGGGGTAAGACCTATCTCGCATTGCTCCTGTGTAAAGCCAGCTTACCTGTTGTATTTCGTCAGTTCCAGTTAATAAACAACTTAGTGATTATTCATCCGAACTCGAACTAAATTATTTAGTAGGCATTCGTCCCGAGAGGTCAACACGAATACCTACAATGGGATCTTTTACATCCACCTGAGAGAGCAGACGGGGCCTCGGTTTAATGTCTCATCAGAAAGCCGGCACCTCCGACAGTGCAGCACTCCCTCAGCACTGCACTGGACTATCAGCCGAGAAATGTCAAGGCAGCAAATTGTGCTTTTTGCTACAGAGATAGGAAAGTCAGTGGTAAATTGAGCCATTCAAACGTTACAGATATACAAATTGACCAAGTTAAAAATTTCGTAAGCTAGAAATGAGTCGCTTGACCTTGAGTGAATCTAGCGGTAACACTGACAAAACATCTGTATAACCAAGGCTTAGCATAAGCTTGTGTTTTACTTGTTCTCAGGGTGTGGGTAATCCTGCGCTTACAACTGAGTGGCTTGCTAGGCCACTTCAGAGGGTATTAAGAGTCAACCACAAGGGGTGAGACTGAAGTCAGGTATAAGCCGGGCCGGGTAGGGGTGACAGGCTCCATTCCCTGAAGAACATCAGCGAATCAGTTGGGTTTCTATGACAACCCATCAACTTTCACATTCGATTTTTTTCCTATTGTCAACCAACAATTTAGCAGATTTATTAAATGCAAGTTCACAACATGCTATAGTAGAATTTAGAGTTCACAACCTAGTACCACACTACGCTACCATACTTGGGCGGAAGCACAATATATTGCTCAAGAATTACTGAAACACTGAGGGCCAATGCACCTGCTTTGGAATAAATGCCCAATTTGATAAATGCCTCCCATTTAAAAATAATCTGAGAAGTCAGTGGAAAATATTTTCTAGAAGTTGGTTATGGGAATGAACTGTGGGCAGGCATGTACGCAGACTGCCTTAACAGAAGTGCAAGAGTCATGCAAACTGATTTGGTAGATAGCATGGATATATGAATCAGTCTGGTATGCTTTATCTGACAGTTTCTGTGCAAATCAGCCTCTCCCAGTTGAACAACTATTAGCAACTGTAGAAGCTGGTTTTGAACAAATTACTGAGAAGGTGGATTCTTTCGTTATCCTTCCCATTGATCGCATTTCAAACCAGGCAAGCATCTCCACCCAACTCAGCAATGGTCCCAGCTAGACCCACCTTGAGGTGGCCAGCTGCCAAACTACAGGGAATCTCAAATCAACTTCTAGTCTTGCTATAGTAAGGGGATCTCTCTGCCGCGCAGGCCAACCTAATCTAGATGAGGGTTGACATCTGTCTGATTCAAGTCCCACTCCAGAGATTTGAGCACAATATCTAGGCTGACACTCCCAGTGCAGTGCTGAGGGAGTGCTGCACTGTCGGAGGTGCCGTCTTTTGGATGAGATGTTAAACCGCAGCCCCGTCTGCTCTCTCAGGTGGACGTAAAAGATCCCATGGCACTATTTCGAAGAAGAGCAGGGGAGTTCTCCCCGGTGTCGCGGCCAATATTTATCCCTCAATCAACATCACTAAAACAGATGATCTGGTCATTATCACATTGCTGTTTGTGGGAGCTTGCTGTGCGCAAATTGGCTGCTGCGTTTCCTACATTACAACAGTGAGTACACTTCAAAAGTACTTCATTGGCTGTAAAGCGCTTTGGGATGTCCAGAGATCGTGAAAGGTGCTACATAAATGCAAGACTTTCTATCATATTGGATGAAAAAATGAGGAACATAAGTAAAGATGAAAGGAATAGAGTTATCATAAGGAGACTTAAAAAGGGATCTGGGAGTGACAGGAGAGCTGCCACTTTCAGTGTTGAGATGTTGTAGAAAAGCAAAATAAAAAACAACAAATAGATCGTTAAGACAAACAGCCTGAACAGAATCTGATAGTGAGGTGGTTCATGAGTTAACATCATGACAATGTTGCTTCGTGATATAAGGACACTGATGTGCTGAACTCGCTCAGTGAGTTTATAGGAGCTGATTCCTGGATCAGGGGCTCCTGGTGAGGCACAACACTCACAGGGATCACAAGTCAGGAAATTGCAGGCGGGCAGCTCCTGATTTCACATTTTACACAAGTCGGCACGATAAAGGGGCCTTACCGTGCCACCTTGACCGGCCTGTACTACAGAACTCCTGATTGGTCTACACATCTGAACCTTTGCTTCACGATGGTCAACTCCACTCTGACCTTGGTAGCAACCTGCGCCTCATCATATTGCTCTACAGGTCTTGTCCTCGGTGTCTCAATGGAGTAAGCAACCTTTGTACGATATTCTGATGTGTGCTTCCAGCCTGTGATGCTCTGCATTGGGAGCGCAAAAACAGAAAACTTACCCTTAAACGCCCTTATGCTAAAATAACAAAACAGCAAAGCAGCTATCCTTGGCCCTCTCCTCTTCTTCATCTGCATGCTGCCCCTTGGTGACATCATCCGTAAACATGGACCTGATTTTTATCGGGGGGTGGAACGCACCCAGCCAGGTCTAGGATGTGGAGATCCTGCCAATCTTAACGTCAGGGCCTTACATGACTAAAACTTTTCCCAGACTCCCGCCCAACACCTGGCCAGATTGACTACCTAGCCCGTGGGTGGTAGCGGAAATATGGCCGCAAGGGGCCGCAGCCAGGAACGGTCCCCGGCAGTCAGTGGGTGAAGAGGTTTCACTGCAATTGCATTGGGATCGGGGCGAGGCCTGGGGATTCCCTGTTTGCAATGGGGGATTGCGGAGCTGGCCATTACGTGAAGATCAGGGCCATGTCTGAGGATTTCCCAAAGATATGTCGGGTGGCCAAGGCCGGGGAGGCCCAAGGGCTCCTAGAGGGGCCTGGGTGGAGGGGTGGGGCACGCCTGCTCCTTCTGGCCCACAAGGAGTTCAAAGAGAGGGAAAGTTTTAAAACTTACCTGGGCCTCTTCTGGCCAGTCGGCTCCTCCCGCCGTGCTGCTGTTGCCGGGCAACAGACAGAGCGGGACTCCCCCTACATTGTCGTTAAAATTGCGTCATGGCACCAATGACATCATCAGGCCACGACTTTTCAATCTCAAGTATGGCCCTGCCTGCTGGCCTCTCATCCAGGCCCTGACTGGATTGACCAAACTAACTCCCATGTTTTGCAGTAGCTGGTACCTTGAGCTTCCTGACGGTTTTGAAGCAAATTCAGTCAAAAATGCAATAGTTTCCAAGCCACTTTCAAAAGAGATTCCAATGATCTGAGTAGGTGCAGGTGAGTACTGTTAAATCTGTGAGTTGTTCAAGTAATTAATACTCAGACTTAATCAGTAACAATAAAACAGGTCTTTACTGGTTGGAGGTAGGGACTATACGTAGGTCTTTACTTCATGCCCACAGGCGGGAACTGAGGGGAGATCAGTACCCACAGTACTATTTATACCCCTATGGCCAGGAGTGGTACTGCGTATCACTACGCCCAACAAGTAGTGCAGTCCTGTCCATAGGTTCAAAGTAGCACACATATTACATACACAACATTCCTCCCTTCCTAGCTTTACAGTCATCTCCCCATTTAACATAACGTAATAACATATATACATATATAACTTCAGGTTTACATAACAGAATAACATAGATACATAGATAACTTCATGTCAAAACAGATCACAGATTCAGTCTCTGCGGAAAACAGTTCACAGATTCAATCTCTGTGGTGGAGTCGGTTCACGTTGCTGGAGTGACTCATTCAATAGTCCTTCCATGGATTTAACAGTTTGAACTTCCGAACTGAATTGGCTCCGTTCGGAGGGACCACGTGTGTGATCTGGTAGAGGTAATAATGGTTCAGATGGGTCATCTTCTGTTTCGACTTTTCCTTTTCTGCTTCTTGGAGACTCTCTGGGCTCCACTGTCAGCTGCCAGCTGCATGCGCAGTTCCTCCTTCTCTCCCTCCTTTTTCCGTAGTAGAGCCACCTTCTCCCGATGTTCCGTAGACTTTCGGTGCTCCTCCATGATTTCTGTATGGTGGGAGTCGAAGTTACAAGTTGGGCAGGACAGGACATAGTAATATTCGGTGTCGTCCTGATCTAGGCCAGCGAGAGGGTCTTCTATTTCCTCCATACCCAGCTGGGCGTTAGCCAGCTTTTGTTCCAAGTCCAGACATCTTTCCTGAAGAGACTTCTTCATGCGTACCTCTTCATCCAGCTTTTTCTGGGCTTTCAGCAAGTCGTTTACTAATGACCTCATTTGAGATTTTACTACTTCAACTTCTTTTGGAGATTGATTGATCGGACTATTCAATCCCTCTACCGGAGCAGCTGTTTCAGCGGTCTGTTGTTCTACGTTGACGTGAGTCAGCGTACTTTTGGCATCCAAGGGCTGCTCTGTTGCAGTCATCTCAGTCAGTGTTGCCACCTCAGCTCTTCCAATAACCTTTGAGAGCTCCGAACCCCTTTCGTTTGAATATTGAAGTTCGTGTTCAAGTTTTTCCCATTTCAGAGTCCTGTCCTTCAGCATATGCAGGAGTTGGCTGACCGTTAACTCCTCTGACATCAGACGTTTTGTGTGCTCCTGCTCCATTTTCTCCATCAGCTGCTTCTGTTGTCTTTCCAGATTCTCCAACTCTATATCAAAGAACTCTTTCGTTGCATTCAACTCTTGCTCACAACGGCGAAGCATTTGTTCTAATTGCTGTTGTAGTTTGAAATGGAGTTGAGTTCGAGCCCGGTGTCCCTCAGAAATGGGCACATCAGTAGACTTGCCAGACTCAGAATCCACAGTTAAACTATGTTGTTGTTGCTCAGTGGAATTCTGTGCTGAAACTTTGTCTTTTGCACCTGAGTTGGGCTTACTATCATCCGTTCCAGAGTCTGGGCCGACTATCTTCACCGAGTTCTCACTCGTTATTGTTTGTAGGAAATGCCAGTCCATATTCATTTTCCTAATCCACTCCCGTCCTAGTAGTGGAGAACCTCCTTCAGATATCACATATAAGTCCATTATTTGACTGTCTTCGCCCTTGTGGACCACTGCAACCTCTATTTTCCCGATGGGGTACACTCTTTGCCCCGTGTATGTTTTCAATATAATCCCCGTATCCTGTAGGGGAATATGTTGGAATAACTTTCCGTAATCTTTCTTATTTATGACCGTCAATGCCGATCCAGTGTCCAATTCCAGTTTTACTTGGACTCCTTCTATCTGAAGAGTGACCCAAATTGTCTGGAGGTCTGCACCCTTACCAGCGTTGAGTACTCTTAAGCTAGCCAGTTCATTACAGCTTAAGCTAGCCAGTTCATTACTGCTAGCGTCTGAATCGGACTCCTGTTCGGTCACCTTGTGTACCTTTGCGTATTTTCCTTGCGGTGACTTCTTGTTGCTGGTCTTCTTCCCTGACCTGCATACTCTAGCTATATGTCCAAGCCTACCACAAGTTCTACATTCTTGGTTTTTAAACCAACACTGGTTCTGATCATGCGTTGTCTTTCCACAACGATAACATTTGCCAGAACTCACACCCAATTTGTGTGCACTGAGCTCCGGTGACCGTAGCTGCATTACTGCCGTGCCTCTCGCTGCGGCTTCGTGTGCTGCTGCCATAGTGACCGCCTTCTCAAGCGTCAGCTCATTCTCCTCGAGCAGTCGCTTTTGTGTATCCTGTTTAAATAAACCACACACAAATTTGTCTCGAAGTGCCTCTGTCAGTCCCGTTCCAAACTGGCAATATTTCGCTAATTTACGCAATTCCAGCAAATAATCAGCATTGCTTTCATGCTGTAGCTGCCTTCTGTCGTAAAATTTAAATCGTTCCGCTAGCATCAGCGGCGTGGGGTTTAGATGATCTTTCAGGACAGTAACAATCTCATCGAACGTCTTATCCGCCGGTTCATCTGGTGATAACAGGTGTTTCAATTGCCCGTATGTCTTCGCACCCATTAAATTTAATAATGTTAGAGCTTTATCTTGGTCACGAATTTTATTGGCCTTCCAATAATTTTTTACTCTTTCAACATATATGGCCCAATCTTCGAGGTCACCATCAAAGGTGCTAATATTCCCGTGTTTAGGCATTGTAGATTTGCAATTTCTCAGATTTTTTTTTTTACTGCTATCCAAGATGGCGGCTTCCCGCTCTTGCCGTCGTCCTCCGCCCACAAAATGGCGGTTTTCCCGCGCTTGGCGGTCTTCACCCGTCCCCCAACGCCGTCTCCCTTCAGCCCCCGAGTGCGGCCCTTATCTTCGCCGCGATCGCCCGAGTGCGGCCCTTATCAACGGATGCGATCGCTGGATCGCGAAGCGGCTCTCGGCTCTTATCAGGAGATGCGATCGCTCTGTTGAAACGCCTCCCGCTCGAAGCGGCTCTCGCGCCCTATTCCTCCAGCTCCCCCAGCCCCGTTCGTGCGGCCAACGCGGTCGACTGCCTGTCGCGTCGCTGCCCGGCTCAGACAACGGCTTACCCACCACCAAGCTGGAGAAGAAGCTGACGGTCGCCGATGGAGGCTCCGAGGTCAGGATGTCTTCCAGTGGGGTGGAGAGGGTGGAAACCTCTCTGCAACGTCCTGGCTGTGGACGAAGCTGCCGTGGAGTGACTGCCGCAGGGTCCGAATCAGACTCGTCGCCAGTGTTAAATCTGTGAGTTGTTCAAGTAATTAATACTCAGACTTAATCAGTAACAATAAAACAGGTCTTTACTGGTTGGAGGTAGGGACTATACGTAGGTCTTTACTTCATGCCCACAGGCGGGAACTGAGGGGAGATCAGTACCCACAGTACTATTTATACCCCTATGGCCAGGAGTGGTACTGCGTATCACTACGCCCAACAAGTAGTGCAGTCCTGTCCATAGGTTCAAAGTAGCACACATATTACATACACAAGTACCACTTTAAAAAGCGCTAGAAATGGCCGCTTGTGGCCTGTACTGCCCAGCACTACTGGGCGGGTCCAGCACGGTGTGTTCCTCACACTAATTCGTCTTATTAACGCCATCGGACCCTGATTTGCTTACTGGAATGAGGCTTCAGGCAGCTGCCTAGGCCGCCCATCTCAAGGACCCAGCCAAAATGGCAGCGGCTGGAGCGGCCGCGTGAACAGGGTGGCACGTGCTGCGTCACGATTTTCCGCGCGCTGCCGCCCAAAAGTGGGGACGAAAATTGGCCCCAGTGAGGGACACATGGGCCAGTGCATTGCGTGAGTGAATTGGCAGCTTTTATAGTTTTGCATGGGAGATAATTAAGCAGAAAGAAAACACAGTTCCATGTTATGCAAATAACACTGCTTCAGTGAAACAGTGTCACTTCAGCAGTTAAACGCACAGGCCCGTACAATGTACCACACCGAAGGAAAACATCAAGACTTGTATTTCCAGTGGTATGGCAGCGGCCTATCCCTTAATATGACAGAAATAGAAACATGAGACTTGGCACTGTGGCTCAAACAACATTATCTCTTGGGTTGGCTGCCTGTGTGGCAAAGTGAGTCAGCACACTGCCCTTTCACCTGTGGGACTTGGGTTTGAACCAAGTCCAGACTGGTGGGAAGAAAGTATTCTCTCTCTCTCGACTAACAATTAGGGTGTTTGGACAGCCACAGCCCAGCTCCTGGTGCACACACATCCAAAGCACACAGCTGCGCATTGTTTGTTCCTCAATTGTCAGTTTCACTCCGTGACAGCCATTAGAATGACCAGTGAGATCGAAATGTCATGTTGCTGCGGTAATGGGTGCTCTTTGGAGGCTGGGGTTCAGGCACAATGTTAGGGCAGATGAGAGGGAGCTTTATTTTTCAGCCAGCTTGGCTCAATTGGTAGCACTCGCACCCCACGCTTGTTGAAATGCAATAACTTGAGTACGTAACCCAAGCTGACACGTCAGTGCATTATTGAGGGAGTGCTGCACTGTCAGTCTAAGCACACGTGGCAGTCCCAGGGCCATCTGCAATGTAGCCTCTCATGTCAGAGGCCATTATGAATGCCAAGAATGTTGCCATACAGGCCTTGGGTTGTAATGCCACCACCCATTGAGCAGGACAACTAATGGGTTTGGCCAAATAAGGCCAACAACAACAGCTTGTATTTATATAGCACCTTTAACATAGTAAAACGTCCCAAGGCGCTGCACAGGAGCGATTATCAAACAAAAGTTGACACCGAGCCACATAAGGAGATATTAGGGCAGATGGCCAAAAGCTTGGTCAAAGAGGCAGGTTTTAAGGAGCGTCTTAAAGGAGGAAAGAGAGGCGGAGAGGTTTAGGGAGGGAATTCCAGAGCTTAGGGCCCAGGCAGCTGAAGGCACGGCCGCCAATGGTGGGGTGATTAAAATCAGAGATACGCAAGAGGCCAGAATTGGAGGAGCGCCGAGATCTAGGGAGGGGCGAGGCTATGGAGGGATTTGAACACGAGGATGAAAATTTTGAAATCGAGGCGTTGCCGGACCGGGAGCCAGTGTAGGTCAGCGAGCAACAGGGGTGATGGGTGAACGGGACTCGGTGCGAGTTAGGATACGGGCAGCAGAGTTTTGGATGAGCACGAATTTACGGAGTCAGTCATAGATTATTACAGACTTCTGCAATGTTACTGCTGCGATGGGTTCGGTTTCAGATCAGGGGGCCACAATGGCCTGGAAGCTGGGAGCAGGGCCCAGTTGGACCTGACGACAGATGATGTTGCTGTCGCTCCCAATAGCAGCACAGCCCCCACCAACCTGACGCCCGCTCCCCCCCCCCCCAAAAGACTGCACAAGAGCCTAGGGGCAGGCTGCGCCCGCACCAGCGGTCATGCAGCTGCCTGAAGCAGGCCCCTCGGGGTCCCACACTCACAGAGGTCGAGAGTCATCCCAATCCCACGCGCTTCTCAGTGACACTCAGCTGCCAGACACCTCCCATGCTCCCACCAGTGGGACTGCATTGAAAAGAAGCACCAGATTCGGGTGGCGAGCTCAACAAACAGTCACTGATAGGAAGGGAAAGCACCGTGAGAAGCCCACACTTGGTTCAGGGGCAAGTGTTGTTCTCTAATAAAAGAATTTGGCACAATTGAGCCAATGTTCTTCTGCGAGTCCACCGTGAGTAATGTGCTGGGGAGAAGAATGTTGAAGTAGGTTGGTTTTGGTCCTCTTGAACATGCTGTTTAATAAGGAAGATGGTGGGATGAGTGGCAATAGGGCAGTTTCTTGTGGTATTCAGGTGAATGTTTCCTGCATCGAGGTCTGCCAAATGGCTCTAGCAGCTGGCAACTCTAGAGAGAGAGACTGGACAGGCTGGGGTTGTTTTCCTTAGAGCAGAGAAGGCCGAGGGGGGACCTGATTAAGGTGTACAAAATTATGAGGGGCATAGATAGGGTAGATAGAAAGGAACTTTTCCCCTTAGTAGAGGGGTCAATAACAAGGGGACATAGTTTCAAGTTAAGGGGCAGGAGGTTTAGAGGGGATTTGAGGGAAAAAAAATTCACCCAGAGGGTGGTTGGAATCTGGAACTCACTGCCTGAAAGGGTGGTGGAGGCAGGAACCCTCACAACATTCAAGAAGCATTTAGATGAGCACTTGAAACGCCACAGCATACAAGGCTACGGACCAAGTGCTGGAAAATGGGATTAGAATAGACAGGGCTTGATGGCCGGCGCAGACACGATGGGCCGAAGGGCCTCTTTCTGTGCTGTATAACTCTATGACTCTAAGGAAACACTGCCTCCTCTGCCGCTTCACTTACATCCTCCAGTTCCTTTTCTGGATTGCCAGTCCATAACCATTAGGCTGCTGTACCTCACGGGCTTTGCTATGCTCGTGCTCCACTGGGGTTTCTGGATGGCTCAGAGGGGGTCATGAGCCACGGCAACGTGGGCCATTCCTGCTCGGCCCAGGGACCACCCTTTCACACACTAGATGCCAGAGAATGAAGGTGCCACAGTTGACTACCTCAGAATGAGTAGAAGCCCTTGCGATTCATATATGGAGCACTCATCTGGACAAGAGCAGAAAAGCAACATAGGGAGCGTAACAGGGCCCAGGGGGTTGCAGGAAACGTCAATCCCCAGCAATGGCTTCAAACTCAAAATTTACAACTCGAGGCAGCTCCTTTGCCTCCAGGCCCCACAAAAATAGCTCCAAACTTAGCTGAGCCTCTTCCGCTTCATCACTCGTGGAACTGGTCGGAGTGTGCACGGCACAGACTCTGACCAGTTCGGACCGAAAATGGCAGTCGGGGTCCTAGGACCCCAATTTGCATATCAAAAGGGGCCTACTGCCTGAGACAGACCGGCATTTTGGGTGCCCAGAGGTGGGCCCCTTTCAAAATGTCTCCGGCCTCTTCGTCGGTGTTAACGGGGCTGTAAAGCTACCAATCTCATCTTGAGGCCATTACTAACCCCATTTTCAGCCCATTACTAACCCTGTTTTCAGCCCATTACTAACCCCATTTTACGTGCTGACCTACATTTTGTCCAGGGATCAGGAAATGAAATGAGAAAAGATTGATGGTTTTATAAGCTTAACAAAAAGCTGACACATCCTTTATCTTTGCATTGTTGAAATGGGTGGAACTCGCTCTGCAGGTGTGGCATCCAAATGCCTAAAGCAAATCTCACCTATCTACCATATCAAAATGTTTATCTCCCCAACAAACATATATGAACCATATTTCAGACTTATGATCTTCAAGGGGTTATTCTGTATGACTTTCAAATGATTTAATCAATGTTTTTTGGCAGACAAAATGTGCATCTTTTTCTCAATATTAATCTAAGAACCATAGGAACCTTCAAGTAAATACAGAAGTGTAACGGCCTTCAGATAGCAAGCAGTCGGCTTCAGAGCTGAATATAGCCGTTTAAGGTCTGCTCCACCCTGACTCAATCCCAAACATTTTGCAAGTAATAAAAATGTAATGTATTGTAGGAATAGGTGTATTCCTAACCAAATCATTGAGGTCGACTCAGGAGAAACAATCCAACAGGTCTTTAATGAAGGATTTGACGAAGTACAGAAAACAACAAGGATCGATGCAGGAGAGCCTTGGAACAGGTCTTACCCGAACGGGAACGCCACGAGGACTCACTAGGCAGTCCGGAGGTTTGCGCGATGACATCATTGCGTTTGCGTCGTGACGTCATCGCGTTGCCTGAGTTTTCCCACGCTTGGGTAGTCACGTGATGTGCGACGTGACGCCATCGCGTTTGCCCGCGCTTAGGGCGGTCACGTGATGCGCGACGTGACGTCATCGTTTTTACCCAGCACCCGGCATTGCAGCTGGCCGTTGTGGCCGAAGTCGCAGGAGCGGGAGGCCGAGCTGGGCCGGCGATTGCCGCGGGAGTGGGAGGCCGAGCTGGGCCGGCGATTGCCACGGGAGCGGGAGGCCGAGCTGGGCCGGCTCGGGTTTACCTGCGTCATCGCGTTAGGTCGCGTTCTTAAAGGGGCAACGGCCTGAACATGCAAACTCTATACAAACGTAGTTGAAGGGAATTATGTACAATAAGTAAGAGACACTCAGTGGTACCGCTACAGTATAATGATTCTCCTTCCACTAAATGTATCTAAACATGCAGTAGGCTACGTTATTCTTTATAACAGACAAGTAGCTGGTGATTGCTTACCTTTCTACCTTTCTGTTTTTGTCTTTTTGCCATCGGGTTTCCAACTCTGGTTGGAGGTATTCCTGAAGGTTTGATTGTGTGACATCTGACCATGTGACACCTGACTACGTGACGGATGACCACACGACGCCTGACCACGTGACGTTCGACCACGTGGCACCTGATTACGTGACGTCCGACCGCGTGACGTCCGATCATGTGACATTCAGCCGCGTGACATCTGATCACATAGGAGGAAAAAAAAACGAGGGGAAAGATTACCAAATTAATTTACCAAAAATATGTTTTTTTTAAGGTTACCAAATTTATCTTTTTTTCCCTGCTTGGGAATGGGACTGGTGATTACAGGGATAGGTAGAGACTGAGATGCTCAAATATGCCATGGGACACAATAGTTCTTGTGCTGCTTACAGCAGGGGAGGAGCGAGATGGGGGTATCTCTGGAGAGCAACAGGCTAAGGTTGAACAGTGGAAATGTAAAGATGGAGAAACAATTGTTGTTTTGCTTGATTATCATTCGGGAATATTTATGCAGAATTTCCACTCAGGCGATTAAATAGGTGTGGTAGGGCTCCATGATTGGGTAGATGGTAGCCCTGCAGCGGGTAGTCAAAACTGCCCAACGCATCACCGGCACCCGGCTACCGACCATAGAACATATATATCAGAAACGCTGCCTACGGAGGGCACGGTCCATCATCAAAGACCCTACCCACCCCAGCCACAGTCTGTTCGCCCTCCTACCATCTGGAAGACGCTACAGATGCATTCGCACCCATACGACCAGATTTAGGAACAGCTTCTTTCCCAGGGCTGTCATCCTATTGAACTCCACAAATAAACACTAAAGCCTGCACATCTGCCGATGCACTTTATTATGGTCATATTTATGCTAATATATATGTACAAATGTATGTTGAAATGTTTAAGTGTCCTAATCCAAATTGTACACTCTCGGGAGCCGCAAGCCTACATTTCGTTGTACTGCACTTGTGCACTAACAATGACAATAAAAGTTGATTTGATTTGATTTGATTTGATGGTATGTGGTCTATGGAAAGAGTGGCTTTGATAGGTTCAGTAGCCCTTTTCTCATTCTATATCTTTATGTTCTGGTTCAAGTCCCACTCCAGAGACTTGAGCATAAAATCCAGGCTGACACTCCAGTGCAGTGCTGAGGAAGTGCTGCACTGTCAGAGGTGCCGTCTTTCAGATGAGATGTTAAACCGAGGCCCCGTCTGCTCTCTCCGGTGGACGTAAAAGCTCCCATGACACTATTTCAAAGAAGAGCAGGAGAGAGTTCTCCCCGGTGCCCTGGCCAATATTTATCCCTCAACCAACATAACAAAAACAGATTATCTGGTCATTATCACATTGCTGTTTGTGGGAGCTTGCTGTGCGCAAATTGGCTGCCGCGTTTCCCACATTACAACAGTGACTACACTTCAAAAAAGTACTTCATTGGCTGTAAAGCGCTTTGAGACGTCCGGTGGTCGTGAAAGGCGCTATATAAATGTAAGTCTTTCTTTCTTCCTTTGTTCTTGTGTGGTCTTTGGCTTTCTCAGGGTGCATTTACACGACAGCTGCAATGTTGGTGTTGAGCAGTTTGGCGTATTAGCCACACGGCAGCAACTACTGAATGCATGCCAGTGAGCTTCCACAACAGGTCAGAGAGTGCGGAGGAGTCCACTACCAACTTCTGGGGGGTTCTGTCTCATGGCATCGATACTCTGCAGTCAACCACGGATAGGGTGACCACCTCAATGGGCACTGTGGCCGGGCCGTCTATGCAGGAGTCTGTGGCACCAGTAATAGCATCTCTCAGGGATGTTCATACTGTGGCCATGCAAGCTCTGGATTCCACCATCTCCCCTGCCTTGGGCATACTGGGAGAGCGAACGGACAGGGGCTTCAGTCGGATCATGGCTGTCCTACCGTCCCTTCTCCTGCGGGTCAGGAGGCGTGCTGAGCCATAGCTTGCTAGCAGGGACAGCCGTGCAATGGAGAGTTAATGTGTTGCCACCTCTCAGGATGACAGCGCGTTTAGACCCTCGCAATCCCCGCAGGTTAATAAGGCCATAAATAAAGTAAAACAAGCACTAGGGTTTATTTCTAGAGGGATAGAATTGAAAAGTAGTGAAGTTATGCTAAACCTGTATCGAACCTTGGTTAGACCACACTTGGAGTACTGCGTACAGTTCTGGTCGCCATATTATAAAAAGGTTATAGAGGCATTGGAGAGGGTGCAGAGAAGATTTACAAGGATGATACCAGAAATGCGAGGGTATACATATCTGGAAAGGATGAACAGGCTGGGTCTCTTTTCTCTTGAAAAAAGGCTGAGGGGTGACCTAATAGAGGTCTTTAAAATTATGTAAAATGTTGATAGAGTGGATAGAGAGAGAATGTTTCCACTTGTGGGGAAGAGCATAACTCGACGCCATCGATATAAGATAGTCACCAAGAAATCCAATAGGGAATTCAGAAGCAACTTCTTTACCCAGAGAGTGGTGAGAATGTGGAACTCGCTCCCACAGGGAGCGGTTGAGGCGAATAGTATCGATGCATTCAAGGGGAGGCTGGACAAGCATCTGAGGGAGAAGGGAATAGATGGGTACACTGGAGTGTCATGGGATCTTTTACGTCCACCTGAGAGGGCAGACGGGGCCTCGGTTTAATGTCTCATCCGAAAGACGGCACCCCTGACAGTGCAGCACTCCCTCAGTACTGCACTGGGAGTATCAGCCTAACTTTTTGGAAAAGTTTGCTATTTTTTGTCCCCCCCATTACTAGATAATCTCCCATGGCATTGCACATGGCAAGTCAAGAACAAGTGTAAATCTTCAGGTGAAGCAGTGTTGGAGGGTGTGTGGGGGGGGGAGGGGGAGAATAAGTGGACCAGGGCACGCAGACATAATTCAGGCTCCGTTTTAAAGTCAAACATTCTGTCCATATTTTTATATAATATCTTGATTTTACATTATTATCAATCGTTAAATAGCAAACTTAAGGCAATTTGAAAAGTAGAGATGAAAAGTTGGTTGTGGCAAAAGAGTTTCTCTGCAGTACAGACCAGTTAGCCTGACATCAGTAGTAGGGAAAATGCTACAATCTATTATTAAGGACGTGGTGACAGGGCACTTAGAAAGTAATAATAGGATTGGGCAAAGACAACACGGATTTATGAAAGGGAAACCATGTTTGACAAATCTGTTAGAGTTTTTTGAGGTTGTAACTAGCAGAAGCATTCGATAAGGTGCCACACAAGAGGTTATTAAACAAAATTAGGGCTCATGGGATTGGGGGTAATATACTAGCATGGATTGACGATTGGTTAACAGACAGAAAACAGAGAGTAGGAATAAACGGGTCATTTTCGGGTTGGCAGGCTGTAACTAGTGGGGTACCGCAAGGATCAGTGCTTGGGCCTCAGCTATTCACAATCTATATCAATGATTTGGATGAGGGGACCAAATGTAATATATCCAAGTTTGCTGATGAAACAAAGCTAGGAATGTAATTTGTGAGGAGGATGCAAGGAGGCTTCAAGGGGATATAGACAGGCTAAGTGAATGGGCAAGAACATGGCAAATGGAATATAATGTGGAGAAATGTGAAGTTATCCACTTTGGTAGGAAAAATAGAAAAGCAGAGTATTTTTTAAATGGTGAGAGATTGGGAAATGTTGGTGTTCAGAGGGACCTGGGTGTCCTTGTACATGAATCACTGAAAGTTAACACGCAGGTACAGCAAGCAATTAGGAAAGAAAATGGTATGTTGGCCTTTATTACAAGAGGATTTGAGTATAAGAATAAAGACGTCTTACTCCAATTATATAGGGCCCTGGTGAGACCACACCTGGAGTATTGTGTACAGTTTTAGTCTCCTTACCTAAGGAAGGATATACTTGCCATAGAGGGAGTGCAATGAAGGTTCACCAGACTGATTCCTGGGATGGGGGATTGTCCTATGAGGAGAGATTGAGTCGACTAGGCCTATATTCTCTAGAGTTTAGAAGAATGAGAGGTGATCTCTTTGAAACATATAAAATTCTTACAGGGCTTGACAGGGTAGATGCAGGGAGGATGTTTCCCCTGGCTGGAGAGTCTAGAACCAGGGGTCACAGTCTCAGGATAAGGGGTCAGCCATTTAGGACTGAGATGAGGAGAAATTTCTTCACTCAGAGGGTGGTGAATCTTTGGAATTCTCTGCCCCAGAGGGCTGTGGATGCTCAGTCACTGAGTATATTCAAGACAGAGATCGATAGATTTTTGAATATTAATGGAATCAAGGGATATGGGGATAGTGCAGGAAAGTGGAAATGAGGTAGACGATGGCCGACTCCTGCTCCTAGTTCTTATGAGATGCCAATTTGAGGCAGCACGCTGACGTCACTGGTGGGAGAGTGTAACTGCAGTGTGGCACACTTACAGCGGCAGTTTCCATTATTTTAAAATTATGGACAAAGGCAGGGGTTAAGCATCTGCCCACTTATAAGCACACAGCATAATTTCACGGTCGCAGCACTTTTCCCTTGCAAGGATTTAGTTTTGTGCCTCTGTGGGTGGGTTTGGAAATGTCAGTAAGAAGCTGGCAAAGTCGCAGCAGCCTTGCTCCGAGGCAATTTCTACTGAATTCAAAGCACATATAGGTGTTGCCAAAAGTGGGGTTTTGCTGTAGCTAAACAATGGACACACCTTGCAGAAAATATGCTGCCAACCTACGCAGATCTATTTGCGGGTAGTGGCCCGTGGTATGTAAAATGTTTTGTTCGAAGCATTTGAAACTAAACAAAGTGATGATTATTTCCATTTGCTACTCTTCGGGAAAATGTCGGTCTGAGTATAAAATGGAAGACCCAATTTACCCACACTAAGGGGGGCGATTTTCTCAGCCCTGGGGAGGCGGGTATGGAGGCGGGACTGCCGGGAAAATGGCAGAATTTGGGGGCGGGTGCCAAACCTGCCTCCGTGCCATCTTCCCAGGAGGTGGGTAGCCGTCCCGCGCCGGGTCCCGTCTCCTTGGAGGCGGGAAGGGATTAAAGCCTATTAACTGCCTGTTAACAGGTAGTTAACAGGCAGATAAGAGGATGATCCCCTTTTTGCCCTCACAAGTGCGGGCTTCCCGAAGGCTCCGAAACCCGCCAGCTCAGCGAGGCGAGTACTGGGTCTGCGGGGGTCGGGGGGGGGTGCAAAAGTGTGATGTGAAGGTAAGTGATGGCTGCAAGAGTGTAGAGGTGAGTATCTGAGGTAAGTGGAAAGTGTTAGTAAAAGTGTACTTACCTTTGTTTCTTCCTGCAGGCTTCAGTCGGTTTATATGCAGAGACTCTGACCTCTGTGTTACAGATGAGAGATGGCCGTTGCATTCTCAGATGCAACAACCATCTCAATTCTGTAAAAGAAAGAAGTTTGGTGAGGTCTTGATGCAAGACCTCATCAAACTACAGAGAATGTCACTGTTTGACAGCCTCACAGAGCTGTCAAATGATGACAATTCATCTGTCAAAAATGTTTGACAGATGAAACGTCATACGTTGACGTGCTCTGCAACCAGCTTTCCCTTAATTGGCCTGCTAAGCCCGCTGGGTGGGCTTAACATGGTCAATCAAGGGAAAATAGCGTGGGTTGGCCAAAGTACACCTGGATGGAGGTGAGATCTGAGCTGGGCAACAAGAAGCAGGGTGGCCAACCCTCCAGGGTTGCCCTGGAGTCTCCAGGAATTGAAGATTAATCCAGGACACTGCTGGGAGCGAACCCGGGAGAAAAATCATCAGGGCAGTAGTAAACATGTGTGTTTTTTCCTCATTTTCTTGGAATCCTTGTTTATTAGTTACAAAAATATTGGAGATGGGGGAAAAAGGCTGTTTGACTGACGGTCATGAATCATCTAATTGAGTAACAAAGCACCTGTTCATTTTGTAATTGATGTGTGAATGCGGTGCCCAGTGAGCGTGGGCCTGCCGGGCGAATAGACCAATAGCAGGAGTGTGGGAGCAGAGTGGTTTGCGGTCATGTGATGAAGCCTACATGGACTATGTCGAACTAGAGTTGGCAATCCTAGGAAGAAGGCAAGGGAGTGTCTGAGGAGTTGGCAGCCTGGGGGAGGGTGTTGTAACATGAATGGGAAAGTGTAAGAAAAAATGGGGCATAAGGGACAGGGCTGAGAGGAATTGAAGTGCTCAGGTCAGGAGCAAGATGGGGGCTGAGGCCTAGGGTGGGAGGGAATGCAGTGTGTCAGGGTTTGAGCCTGGGAAGCAGCAGTGGATCCAGAGTCACAGCCTGTTGTCCAGATGGTCTTTCTGTTAATGTTGTAGTGGATTGGAGGTCAGGATCACTGACTGGCACTGATACCTCTTTGTGATGCTGGTCTCTTTGTGTTTGAAGATTAGGAGAACTTTGTCGGCCTCTGACAGTTGGCTGCCTCTGTAAACCATGAGCACCAGTTTTGAGTGGGTGCATAGGCTCACCAGCTCCGATCCCACCTCCATCCAGGTGTACTTTGGCCCTCATTGAGTGTCAGCTGTGGCTCAGTGGGTAGCACTCTCGCTCCGAGTCAGATGGTCGTGGCTTCAAGCCCCATTCAAGAGACTTAAGCACATAACATAGGCTGACAATCCGTCGGAGGTGCCGTCTTTCGGATGAGACATTAAACTGAGGCCCCGTCTGCTCTCAGGTGGACGTAAAAGATCCCACGGCACTATTTCGAAGAAGAGCAGGGGAGTTATCCCCGGTGTACTGGCCAATATTTATCCCTCAATCAACACCACTAAAACAGTCATCATCACACTGCTGTTTGTGGGAGCTTGCTGTGCGCAAATTGGCTGCCGCGTTTCCTACATTACAACGGTTCAAAAAGTACAGGACACTGGGGAGAACTCCCCTGCTCTTCTTCAAAATAGTGCCATGGGATCTTTAACATCCACCTGAGAGAGCAGACCAGGCCTTGGTTTAATGCATCATCCGAAAGACGACACCTCCAACAGTGCAGCACTCCCTCAGTACTGCCCTGGAGTGTCAACCTAGAATGCCCCAGAAATTCGGGTCGGGGGCTTCCCGCGGGTGCAAGCCTCCGACCTGCACTTAACTAGCGCGCCGGCCGTTGAGCTGTGGGCCCGCGTGGGATTCCGATCCTGGGCCTGTTCCAACTGCCGGCGCGCAGTGCTTGCGTGTCCCGGGGGCGCAGTTAGTTCAAAGCGTCCCCTGGGATCACGTGGGCCATGGAGAGCCAATGGTAGCAGGGAATGCTTCATTCATAAATTTGACAGGAAGAGCTGTCAAAACTATAAATACTATAAGCCCCAAAACATAACTAAAACTTCAAATAATTTTTTTTTTATCACATTTTTAAAATAACTATAAATTACATAAAATAACTATTTTAAACAATAATTTAAATTTTTGAAAAAATTAATTACAGTTTCTAAGGGCTAAGAATAAACTTACCTTTCTTTAAAGTATTTAAAAATAATAAACCTGTGGAAAAAATGTTTTAATTTTACTTAATTAATCACTTACCTTGTTAAAAGCAGGCCTTGCAACTGCTTTTTAAAAGTGTAACTCCTGGAGACTTACCCTCCTGGAAAAACACGTAAGTTCTAGGCATACGCGCTGCCTCTCCGGCGCACGCGTTCGACCTGTGAACCCCTTCATTTAAGGGAACGGAAGTTCCGGTTTCCCGCACATGCGCAGTGCATGCACAAAACCGGCACTTCCGTTGGGCCTACACGTGAGTACTCACCCACGGAGACCCGAATTTCTGGGCCATTATGTGCTCAAGTCTCTGTTGGGACTTGAACCCACAACCTTCTGACTCAGAGGAGAGGGTGCTGCCCACTGAGCCACAGCTGGTCAGAGCTTAATTATTGTTTGGTCAAAGATTGCAATGTGCTGTTAGTGTCGATTTGGAAGTTAGAAGTGCAGATTAGCAGCAACCAGCATTTTGAGATTGTTTTACGCCTGTAACAAAGTGTGACACCTCTACATGGCACAGCCCCCAGCCCCGTTCCCTTGGCTCGTCTCTCAGGGCAACCAACCCCAGGCCTGACATCCCCTTCTCACCTGTCGGCTCCTCGCTCGGGATCTCGCGGAGTTTACAGGCCGAGATTGAGCTTCAGTCAGCGGCAAGGGGAACAACTGAGGGGATTCGAGGGGGAGACCGGCTCTCCTGGTGGCAAGGATAATCTTTCTAATGATTATTGAGCAACATATCTGTCCTCATTTTTTGAAGCGCACCTCACTCCTCCAGGTATTCTTTTGCATTTAAATGTTTGTAACGACAGCGAGATGGGTTGAATTATCTTTTTTAAAGATGTAACGTGGTGAATGGAATTGGTTTTTATCTCGTGTGTACATCAATCCTACACAGCCTGCTTAGAAAGTCAAATTAGCCTTGCTTCTGGGTTGTTAGGTCCAGGGCTAAAAAAAAATTGGATTAGGTAATACAATTCTGTATCCCACAGTACAGTAAAGTAGCAAGGTGTTGTATAGTATGTCGGATTAGAGCCTAGACCCTTCCCTTGTTTGATTTGGAGGAGTAAGATAAGGAAAAGGCGAGTTTGTAAAGTGGGACCATCCAGAACAGGCCGAGCTAAATTAACTTGGGCCTAGTAGTCCAAAAAGCCCACTCTTTGAAACAGAATCCAGAGAGATGGACACAGAGACCGCAGCAAGTAATTAATATACAAGAATGCTGGAGTTTGAAATAAAAATGCTGATTTATCGGTTATTTCGTTCCAACTATTACAATCATTATGACTCCATGACTGTGGTGTAGGGTCTGACAAAGAGGAACAGCTGAAAGATGGGATTGGAAGGGAAGACTGTCCTGGTGGCTGGGGTTTTAATGATACAACTCCATAACGCTTGGAGTAGCAGATGTGTGCATGCGCATCCATTCATGTTTTAGTTCCACCATTCACTTCACGAATGGTGCTGATGAATCTAACAATTCAACGATTTAATTTAAAACTAAAGTCATTATTTTTCCTCAGCCGAACCCATGCTGCCGATTCACTTGAGGAAAAACAATTCCAACCAGCTTCAGTGCCTTTGTTGACAAAAAAAATCCAGCTTTACAAAAAAAAGCAAAACATATCGGGGGCTAAATTCGGTTGAATTGCGCCTCCCGTTACTGCCCTAAGCGCTAACGGGGCGCAAATCAACTAGCGCCTGGGCACAGTGCTGCCAACGCCTCCCGTGAAATTCAGCGGGAGGTTAGCGGCGGCGCTAACCGTTACCGCCGCGCGGCGCTGCGCTGCTGGCGATGACATCATCGCCGTGCACAGCGCCCCGGCTGTAACATTGGATGGCGCCCCCCCGACTTACCGCCGGACGCTATGTCCGCCGGGGTCAGGGGGGCCTACCCGCGGCCGGGGCGACGCTAGTTAAAGGGGAGGTGGTGGGCGGCCACTTTTGTTGCTGGCCGCCTGCCAGCACCTGCCCCCGTTGCTGTCCCCGGCCCCGGTGAAGCCCCCCCCCCCGCGGGGTGCCAGCTGCTCTCAAAAGGGGCGCTACCCAACTTTAAAGGGACTGCCGGAGCCCACTGACGAATTTTTCCCCATTGTTTTTTTTAAGCTCTTGACAATAGCTTTTGCTGTAGCTTTTGTATTCTCGCTCTTCAACTGTGCCACTTGTAACCCAGAACATGTGTGGTTCCAATTAGGTAAATGACCAGAACATTCACATGAATTATGAAATTAATTTTTGTATTTCTTTGTGGGCGTGAATGGAAAGCCCGCATCTTTGGTCTGTAGGAGCTGTAACAAGTAGCTGTGGTGAAAGATACAACATTCGCAGACACTATGAAGCAACCCATGGTGAGAATTAAGTGCACAGGAGAATTACGTAAAGATAAATTTGCTGAGTTAGCACCGTTGTTTAAGACAAAGCAATGAAAGTTTGCAAAGGCTCCCCATGTAAGCGATGCTGCTGCTAAGAGGCAGCTATGCGACTGTCCAGGGAAGAGCTGTGTCATGGAAACCAATTTCTGAGGGAGAATTTTTGTAGAACTGCTAAAACCACCAGAAATAGCGGGGTGTGGAAATTCAAGCTCGTGCCGGAAGCCTGGGCCTGAGGCTGAGGCTGGTCCGAAATTGGGCCTCAGGCCTCATTTTAATAATAGAGGCGAGTTGCCGACGCCTGTCACGTCTCCAGAGGCATTTCGCCCGATGGCGGGTGTCAGATTTGGGCCTGCTGCATCACCGGTAAGTCCTGAAAGGTAGGGTGAGGGAAAATGTAGGCGGGGGCCATGTGTGGGTCGGCAGCAGCCCACAGTAGAACTGTCCAGCTGGGAGGAGTACTCCTGCTCTTCCCGGCTCCACAGAACGGGAAGTACAGAAAACTTCCCCTATCATTTCATCAGTGGGCTCCGGCAGTCCCTGAAAAAAAAAACCACGTCCGTTAGGCCCCTGTAGTACTGGAAATACGAGTCGGCGCTTGCACGGTGCAGGCTCCACCTCGTTTTTCACACATTTTGTAGAAGGGTCCTGAAACAGACCCCTGACCCTTCTTTACATATTTAATTGGATCCAACGCTGATTTCAGGCGGCCACCAGGGACGCCTAAAAACAACGAGGACCAATAAGGCAGTGGCCATGCCACCGGCGCAGATTAGGTGGAGGACCTCATGCCCAGAAACTGGTATACGCTGCACCTGTTTAAAGCCCCAGAAAAATGAGCGAAAGGCATACCAATTTCTACCCGAATGTGTCCAAATACATTTTGCTGAATGCGGCCTCCGTCAAGTGCCAGGATATCGGATCAGGCCCCACCATGTAAATTGAGATGCCATCTTGCCGTCCGGCGGAGGCGGAGGTCCCCAATGGAGGGCTCTCTTCGCGGGAGTCCTCCCCTTTTCTATTGGGGACTTGGCCTGGAGGGTGTTGCACGGAGCAGTCCCGTGCAATAAAATGTTAAGTAGGTTCATGGACTCCCAGGCCGCCTGCCTTTTCTGCAGCCTAGAGGAGTCCGTGTTCCATGTTTATGTTCAGTGTGAGAGGTTGCAGCCCCTGTTCCATTATTTAAAGGGGCTGCTCCTCGATTTTTGGCTGCACTTCAGTCCCACGCTCCTGATCTTCGGTCACCCGGTGCGGAGGGGAGCGGGCGGGTTGGAGGACCTCCCCGTGGGACTGCTCCTGGGTCTGGTCAAAGTGGCCATTAGCAGGTCCAGGCAGCGGGCGGTCGAAGGGGTCGTCCGGCCAGATTGCCTGCCTCTCTTCCGCGGCTACGTTCGCGCCCGGGTGGCCCTGGAGATGGAGCACGCGGTGTCCCCCGGCACGCTCGAGGCCTTCCGCGACCGGTGGTCGCCGCGGGGACTGGAGTGCATCATCACCCCGGCAAACCAAATTTTAGTTTAATTGAAAATAACAACAGAAAATGCTGGAAAAACTCAGCAGGCCAGGCAGCATCCGTGGAGAGAGAAATAGAGTCAGCGTTTCAGGTCGAAACCCTTCGTCAGGACTGCTTTAATTTGTTAAGTTTTATTAAGTTACAGTTCATTTACAGTTAACCGGTTCTAACAAAAGAGGACCATGTAAATTGAGTTCAACACCCTCTGATTTAGAGAGTGAATAATCTGCAGCGACTAATCATCGTGGGCTCTACAAGAGAGACACTGAAGCTTGTGAGGCAGATTCCAGTCATTAGCACGCAATGCGGAGCTCTGATCACAAAAGTCATCGAGATTCATATAAACCGTCCAGCGCCAACACGCCCGCGGTAAGTGACGGGGCCCGTAATTAAAATATTTGAGGTACGATTGCTCTTCCTTTGCGAGGAAGAAGTGAGAAATTCCAGCCATAGCATGTACTTTTTCTCACGAGTTTTGTGGTTTGAAGAATGACTAGAACTCATCATTTACCGGCTGTTCCACATTCCTGGCTTGAAAGGTTTTGTGAAGAACACAATTAAGCAAAAGTGGTCTTCGGAGAAGTAAATTCACATAGTTGCACAAATACCTGCATCTCTTCAGATTTCAGATTTGACTGAAAGGAAATCCAGCAAACAGGCCTAAATACAACTGTTAAGTGCTCTCAATAGTGCACTCAATGTGAAAAGGAATGTAAGCATTATTCTCTGGGGGAAAGAAAACATGGAAAGCTACTTCCTCATGCCTGTTCGATGCCCAGTGAATGTCCACAGAGGAAAAGCCACCCCACTGTGTTGGGGCACAAGATGAGCAGAGTTCCAGTGAGGCATTCCACTTAAGTACTAATTTGGGGAGTTGATGTTGGTCTTTCACACCATTTCCCTCCGTTTTGGCATGCAGGTCATCAAATGGTCAGGTGACATGGTCAACCAGGGCCGTTAAGCACCAACACAATAAGAAGACGACTTGCATTTATACAGCACCTTTCATGCCCTCACGACATCCTAAAGGTGCTTTAAGAACATAAGAACATAAGAGATAGGAGCAGGAACACTTGGCCCCTCGAACCTGCTCCGCCATTCAATAAGATCATGGCTGATCTTGGGCTCAAAGCCACTTCCCAGCCTGCTCCCCATAACCCTTCACTCCCTTATCTTGCAAAAATCTGTCTATCACCACCTTAAATGTATTTAATGACCCAGCCTCCACAGCCCTCTGGGCAGAGAATTCCACAGATTCTTTACAGCCAATGAAGTACTTTTGAAGTGTGGTCACTGTTGTAATGTCAGAAACACGGCAGACAATTTGCACACAGCAAGCTCCCACAAACAGCAATGTGATAATGACCAGATAATCTGTTTTTGTTATGTTGGTTGAGGGATAAATATTGGCCAGGACACCGGGGATAACACCCCTGCTCTTCTTCGAAATAGTGCCACGGAATCTTTTATGTCCACCTGAGAGAGCAGACGGGGCCTCAGTTTATCGTCTCATACAAGAGACGGCACCTCCGACAGTGCAGCACTCCCTCAGCACCGCACTGGAGTGTCAGCCTTGATTTTGAACCCACAACCTTCTGACTCAGAGACGAGAGAGTGCTTCCCACTGAGCCCCGGCTGACACCGTAATGTTAAGATAAGTGACTTTCTGCCTATTTTCGGCTGCGGGCCAACAGTTTACTGCCCATAATCAAGTGGAGTGCAAGGGGCAATCCAGGCTGTCTTGTCTTAAGGTCAACAATAGCAACAGTATTCAATAGTACCTATAACTGTTTGTGTTTAGTGTAAATGGGGAATTCCATATGCTGCTCCAGTGATCACAGTCGTTGTTTAATGGAGGCACAAGTCCTATTGCTTTTTTTGATGTGTGCATGCGGACATCCTTATCACTAGCATGAATATTCCCATTACACAAAAGTACACCAAACCAGGGATAAGCACGGAGTAAGTTATACCTGGAGCGCCTTCTTGGAGCATTAAATAACATGGGGTTCGGACAACCTTTGGGGTTTGAAATGCTATTTCGGACAAAGAGCTTTCCAGATCCTTAAGGAACTGATTGGGTCATGGATATAAACACAACAACGTGCATTTATATAGCGCCTTTACCGTAGTAAAACATCCCAAGGCGCTTCACAGAATCATAATCAGATCAAAATGGACACCAAGAAGGAGATATTTGGAGGGGTGACCAAAAGCTTGGTCAAAGATGAGGGTTTTCAGGAGGACGTTAAAGGAAGAAAGGGAGGCGGAGAGGCAGAAAGGTTCAGGGAGGGAATTCCAGAGCCTAGATGGCTGCAAGCACAGCCACCAATGGTGGGGCGAAGGAAGTGGGGGATGCACACCGGGCCAAAGTCTGAGGAATGGAGTGTTTGGGAAGGGCGGATTTTAGGGCTGGAGGAGGTTGCAGAGATAGGGAGGGACGAGGCCAGGAAGGGATTTAAACCCGAGGATGAGAATTTTAAGTTGGAGTTGTTGGGGGACCGCGAGCCAATGTAGGCCAGCGAGGAGAGGGGCGATAGGTTTGCGGGACTTTGTACAGGATAGGACACGGGCAGCAGAGTTCTGGGTGAGCTGACGTTTACAGAAGGCGGAGCATGGGAGGCCAGCCAGGGGAGCGTTGGAATAGTCCAGTCTGGAGGTGACAAAGGCATGAATGAGGGTTTCAGTAGCAGATGGGCTGAGGCAGGGGCGGAGGCTGGTGATGTATCAGAGGTGGAAGTAGGCGGTCTTTGTGATGTAGTGAATTAAGAGACAATGGTAGAAGGAAGACGTAGGGCCTATAAGAAAGAAAGACTTGCATTTGTATAGCGCCTTTCACAACCACCGGACGTCTCAAAGCGCTTTACAGCCAATGAAGTACATTTGAAATGTAGTCACTGTTGTACTGTGGGAAACACGGCAGCCAATTTGCGCACAGCAAGCTCCCACAAACAGCAACGTGCAAATGATCAGATAATCTGTTTTTGTTATGTTGGTTGAGGGATAAATATTGACCAGGACACTGGGGATAACTCTTCGAAATAGTGCCGTGGGATCTTTTACGTCCACCTGAGCGAGCAGACGGGGCCTCAGTTTAACGTCTCATCCGAAAGACGGCACCTCCGACAGTGCAGCACTCCCTCAGCACTGCACTGGAGTGTCAGCCTAGATTTATGTGCTCAAGTCTCTGGAGTGGGACTTGAACCCACGACCTTCTGACTCAGAGGCGAGGGTGCTGCCCACTGAGCCACAGCTGACCCAATAGGTTATGTTTGATGACTACTGTGCTTGGGTTGGGAAAATGGATATTAGCGGCTTATATAACCTTGTAGATCTGTAGATAAAGGAGGTGAAAGCTCAGTTGTGGCATTGAATTAGAAGGGCTTTTATTTGAACTGAACAGAGCTACCAGCCTAACAGAGGATAGAGTTAAGGATTGTCACTGACCTATTTAAATTAGTGAGATATGCATACAAAAATTCTACACAAAAAGACACCTGACTGGCAACCATGAATAACCCTTCTTAGATATAGGACAGCTTTTCTCAGCTTTCACTATCAGTTTCTAATCTATCTCCAGCTTAACTTTATGGCACAGAACAGCTTTGTGTGATTGGAACATTATTGCCTTGAAATGAGCAGCAAACAATGCTCTCCTGCCCACGGGAAGTAACTAAAATGGTTAGTGCGAAGCAGCATGTCAAGGAGGGAACTGTGCAATATTTCACTCACTCTCCACATTCTGGAATCTAAGCTGCAAATTGCCTCTTGTGAAATCTGATATACAATGTATAACACAAAACCATTCAGCTGCACCAGAACTAATAATTATAAAATATGCAGTTATGAACCTCTTGTCAGAACAAACCTGTCCTTTGTTCTTGACAGGAGCTCCATTACAGCCCACAGAGCAGCTCAAACATCGATAAAATGGATGCCATGTAGCCCAGAGTGACTCAAACATCGATAAAATGGACTCCATGTAGTCCAGAGTGACTCAAACTGTAATAAAATGGACTCCATGTAGTCCAGAGTGACTCAAATGGCAATAAAATGGACTCCATGTGTTCCAGAGTGACTCACACTGTAATAAAATGGACTCCATGTAGTCCAGAGTGACTCAAACTGTAATAAAATGGAGTCCATGTAGTCCAGTGACTCAAACTGTAATAAAATGGACTCCATGTAGTCCAGAGTGACTCAAACATCAATAAAATGGACTCCATGTAGTCCAGAGTGACTCAAACTGTAATAAAATGGACTCCATGTAGTCCAGAGTGACTCAAATGGCAATAAAATGGACTCCATGTGTTCCAGAGTGACTCACACTGTAATAAAATGGACTCCATGTAGTCCAGAGTGACTCAAACTGTAATAAAATGGAGTCCATGTAGTCCAGTGACTCAAACTGTAATAAAATGGACTCCATGTAGTCCAGAGTGACTCAAACTGCAATAAAATGGACTCCATGTAGTCCAGAGTGACTCAAACATCAATAAAATGGACTCCATGTAGTCCAGAGTGACTCAAACCACAATAAAATGGACTCCATGTAGTCCAGAGTGACTCAAACATCAATAAAATGGACTCCATGTAGTCCAGAGTGACTCAAACATCAATAAAATGGACTCCATGTAGTCCAGAGTGACTCAAACCACAATAAAATGGACTCCATGTAGTCCAGTGACTCAAACATCAATAAAATGGACTCCATGTAGTCCAGAGTGACTCAAACTGTAATAAAATGGACTCCATGTAGTCCAGAGTGACTCAAACTGTAATAAAATGGACTCCATGTAGTCCAGAGTGAATCAAACTGTAATAAAATGGACTCCATGTAGTCCAGAGTGACTCAAACTGTAATAAAATGGACTCCATGTAGTCCAGAGTGACTCAAACCACAATAGAATGGACTCCATGTAGTCCAGAGTGACTCAAATATCAATAAAATGGACTCCATGTAGTCCAGAGTGACTCAAACCACAATAAAATGGACTCCATGTAGTCCAGAGTGACTCAAACTGTAATAAAATGGACTCCATGTAGTCCAGAGTGACTCAAACCACAATAAAATGGACTCCATGTAGTCCAGAGTGACTCAAATATCAATAAAATGGACTCCATGTAGTCCAGAGTGACTCAAACTGTAATAAAATGGACTCCATGTAGTCCAGAGTGACTCAAACATCAATAAAGTTGACTGAGTGCAATCGGCGCCTTAAAAGGACCGCCTGTTAGGTCGCAACCAACTACGTAAGATCTTAAAATAAACTTACGTGAATGTAGAGCCGGAAGGAGCAAAGGTGAATACGTGTTGCTGCCAGACATTGATCATCCCCCCGATCGCCGCCACTACTATCCCGCCCCCCGGACCACCACGTCATTCCCAACTGGATCACCCCCCTTGTCCCAGTCGCAGCCCATTCCTGATCACCCTCCCATCCGAGTCACCCAACCCTTTCGCCCCTCTTCATCACTTACCTACGATCCGCTGCTGCTGTCCAAGCGACCCAACCTCCAATCCCGGTTCGCCGGCGAGCTGCCTGTTGCTCTCCGCAGTTCACCAGCCCGGTGGAAATGAGGCCCGAGGCCCAATATCGGGGGCGCCCCGGGCCTCACCATTCAGGCATGGGGATCGATCGCTACCCACCCACCCCCGCACGCATCCAGAAATTAGCTCGCCCAAATTTCTAGGCCAAGGTGTCTGGGAGTGAATTTCCTCGGAGCTTCTCCTCCTGCATCGCTGTAACTTCGACGGGAGCTCAGGCGGAATTCACTCCCGCCCGCCCTTTGTCTAAAATAAGACCATTAAAACAATTATAACCATCGCTTTTATTTGCAAATCGTCTTATCTCCTCCTCTGCTGTTCCTGGAATTGACTGGTGTAATAACCGACCTGCAAACTGGCAGTAATGTGGAGAACTCACACGGGCTGTGGTCAGGCTTATCTACAGTAAATTCAGTCATAATCAAGGAACTCTGGGGGTGAGATTGGGCGTGGGGCGGAGGGGACGCAACACCGGCGATATTGCATTGGTCGCTTGTTGTACGCCCCGTCCAATATTCAGTTGTATTGACTTCAGTAGAACGGAAAATTCAATGTGTTGTATAATGGTCGGCCAATGCGATACCGCCTGTCTCATGTCCCTCGCCCGCGTCCCATTTCACCCCCTATTTCTCTTTAGATACTGTGGTAACCCAACAGTATTGTTACTTCATAATTTCCACTTCACTTTTCTTTTTAAATTCTGTAACATTTTTAACATTTCCAAGTTCAAATCCCTTGATCCCCAGTCCTGGTATTCAAAGCACAAACACCCTTCAAGTCCCTCCGCCCCCCACCCTCCCAACCCCCGCCGTCTCTAGTTCTGGTGTGCTCGACTTATTCTCTGGTACTGAGCTGGTGTCCTGGGATGCTGCACAGGTGATGCGACCCATGGCTACGAAGGGTGGCATCGACAGCCGAGAAACCATCCTGAAGCTTGCCTGTGTGGGTCAAATAGTGGTGAGATGGTTGACAGCCTTAAAATAAAGATTCACCAGACTGATACCTGGGATGGCAGGAATGACGTATGAGGAGAGATTGGGTCTGTAGTGTATGTGCCTTTAAGTCAGAACTACTTTTTACAGCTCCTGTATACTGTAGTACCGGCAGTGACCACACCGGTATATAAGCTTTGCGCATGCCTCTGTACCCCAGTCTAGAGATTACCCTCCTCCAGTAAAGACCTGTTATTTGTTAATGTACCGCATCCGTGTGATTATTTATCCATTGAACCACGGATCCAACAGTGGTGACGAGTGTCGATTCGAATCTACCTGCAACATAAAAGAAAAAAAAAAGTTGAGGCCAGGAACACGGGCGTCGACCACGAGCAACCACCCAGCAGTCAGGCAGAGATCCAACTTCGCTGGGGAGGCTGTGGAGAGCCGGGCTTGGTTCCCCAGCCACAACGAGCAGTAAGAGACCGACGACAGGTCCGGAGCAGACCCTTCCCGAGCAGCGGCGGCTGGAGCCGACCGACGGCAGAGAGCCGAGCAGCGTCGACGGGGTAAGACAGAGGGTGAAGAGCGCAGGGCGCAGCCGGGGGTTGAACACCGAGTGGCGTCGAGGAAAAATAAAGCAACCGGAGAGAGAGAGGGTAAGAAACAGCTGGGTTCTAGACTGAGCGGCGTCGAAAAATATCAAAAGAAGAACGCGCAGAGCACAGCCAGGGATCACGAGCTGATCAGGGTGCAAGAGGAGACGCCATTGAGCCGCGGAGAAGAAGGAAGAGCGCGGGAGGCGCCATTGAGCCGCGGAGAAGCAGGGAGAGCGCGGGAGACGCCATTGAGCCGCGGAGAAGCAGGGAGAGCGCGGGAGACGCCATTGAGCCGCGGAGAAGAAGGAAGAGCGCGGGAGACGCCATTTTGCAAAGCCGCAGCGGAGAAGAAGGGCGAGCGCGGGAAGGAAGGAAAGCGCGGGAGATGCCATTTTGTGCTAGCGGAGAAGAAGGGGAAGCGCAGGAGGTGCCATTGGTGATAGTTAACGCACAACCAAGGATGCCAAAGAGTGGCAGTATCTCTACGTTCGACAATGAAGTCGAAGATTGGGCGACATATGTGGAACGTATTGAGGTGTACTGCAGGGCGAATGAAGTGCCAGATGCTAATAAAGCACTGGTTCTGTTAAATTCCATGGGTGCAAAAACTTATGGGTTACTGCGAAATCTAATAACCCCAGAGAAGCCGGTAAACAAGAATTTTGAAAGCATAGTAGAAATCCTACAGGGCCACTTAAACCCCACACCGCTGCTGATAGCAGAACGATTTAAGTTCCATAAAAGGAACCAACACAAAGACGAAAGCAATGCTGAGTACCTAACGGAACTGCGCAAGCTATCGAAATACTGCCAGTTTGGAGCGGGACTAGCAGACACGTTAAGGGACAAGTTTGTGTGTGGGCTACAAAGTGAAGGAACCCAGAAACGGCTTCTATCAGAAAAGGACCTTACGCTGGACAAAGCTTTCAGTATGGCAGTATCACACGAAGCAGCCGCAAGGGGCGCTGCAGAGATACAACGGAGACCGCAAGAATATGGCACCAACGAAATGACCTATGGAACAGGGAAGTGCTATCGCTGTGGCAGAACAACACATGACCAGAAAGATTGTTGGTTCAAGGACCAAGTGTGCAGACAGTGTGGGAAAACAGGACACATAGCAAGAGTCTGCAGGTCTGGGAAGAAAACCAACAGTAAGAAATCTCCACAGGAGAAGTACAAAAAGGTACACCAGGTGATGGACAGTGGTTCAGACGAACAGAAAAGTGACACAGACTCCGGAAGCAAGGAGCTGGGTTGTCTGAAACTACATAACGTAACCGAAATGGAGGATCACCAGACTATCTGGGTTACACTCAAGATAGACGGAGTCCAAGTGGAAATGGAATTGGACACAGGGTCAGCTCTAACAGTCATAAATCAAAGAGACTACAAGCGGCTATTTTCACACATACCCTTGAAAGCTACAGAGATTGTCTTGAAGACGTATACGGGGCAAAAAGTCTACCCCAAATGAAAAATAAGGGTGAAAGTGACATATAAAGGCCAGGAAATACCTAAAATGGATATATATGTATTGCCAAATGGAGGACCACCACTGCTAGGACGTGAATGGATCCGGAAGATACAATTAGATTGGCATTCCATACAGGCACTGAAGGTTGAGGCCAAAAAGGATGACGACGTCACACCTGGACGACTGTCAAAAATGCTAACTGACGCAAAAAAAGTGTTCCAGGAGGGACTAGGAACACTAAAAGGAATAACAGCAACAATTAAAATAGAGGAAAATGCAAGCCCAAAGTTTCTGAAGGCCAGACCAGTGCCTTATGCGATCAGACCAGCTGTTGAAGCAGAGCTGGAAGGGTTGGAACGTTCAGGAGTACTGTCCAAAGTGGACTGGAGCGAGTGGGCTACACCCATCGTTCCTGTAATGAAGAGGTCGTTGAGTAATACGCCTGGGGAACCAAAGAAGGTCCGCATCTGTGGGGATTTTAAGGTGACAGTGAACCCAGTCCTTCACACGGTGCAATATCCGCTTCCACATATTGAGGATATTTTCGCCTCGCTATCTGGTGGTAAACGCTTCACCAAAATTGATCTAGCCCAGGCGTACTTGCAAATGGAGGTAGAAGAAGCTTCGAAACATTACCTTACGATCAACACTCATAAAGGTCTCTATCAATACAACCGGCTGGTGTTTGGAGTAGCCTCGGCTCCGGCTATCTGGCAAAGGGCGATGGATCAGGTCCTGCAAGGGATTCCAGGGACCCAGTGTTATTTGGACGACATCTTGGTCACGGGCGAAAATGACGGTGATCACCTCGCCAACTTGGAGAAGGTGCTCACCAGATTAAAGGAGTATGGGCTACGAGCTAATCGCCACAAGTGCGAGTTTTTCCAGAAACAGATCTCGTATTGTGGCCACGTCATCGATGAAGAGGGGTTACATAAGTCCCCTGACAAGATTGAGGCAGTAGTCAAGGCTCCAGCACCGGAAAATGTGTCACAACTGAGGTCGTTCCTCAGGCTGATAAACTATTACCACAAGTTCTTACCAAATCTGTCTACGGTATTACACCCGCTGAACACCCTACTGCAAATAGGGGTACCATGGAAGTGGGATGACGAACGTAGATGAGCTTTCCAGAAGTGTAAAGAATTGATCACATCAAAAGAGGTGTTGGCCCATTTCAACCCAGCACTACCAATTCGTTTGGCATGTGATGCATCACCCTACGGCATTGGAGCGGTGCTGTCGCACAAATTCCCAGACGGGTTGGAGAGGCCAGTAGCCTTTGCGTCTCAGTCACTAACCTCAGCCGAGCGCAACTACGCTCAGATTGACAGGGAGGCCCTCAGCCTAGTATGGGGAGTAAAAAAATTCAACCACTCTCTGCATGGGCAGAAGTTCACCTTGCTGACTGACCACCAACCACTTGTCTCCATCTTTAATCCTAAGAAGGGCGTGCCAGTAATGACTGCATAGCGGTTACAAAGATGGTCCCTGTTTCTAGGGGCGAATCAATATGAAATAGAATATAAAGGCACGAAACAGCATGGGAACGCTGATGGGCTATCGCGCCTGCCACTGCCTACGGTGGAGGAAGCACCAACAGTGGACCCTATCGAGATATTTTATTCGTCGATAATTGAACGATTGCCAGTAACAAACGCGGATATAGAGAAGGAGACCCGCAATGATCCGACGCTGTCACGGGTATATGAATTGACGGTGAGGGGATGGCCAACACATGGCGACTCACTGTTGCCTGCATTCTCATCCAGAAGAGAACAGCTGTCAGTATGCCAGGGGACAGTGATGTGTGGATCCAGAGTGGTGATTCCACCCAAGTTAAGGGAGAGAGTGCTAAATGAGCTACATGAAGGTCATCTGGGGGGAGTGAAAATGAAAAGCCTTGCTAGGGCTTATGTGTGGTGGCCGGGAATCGATCAACAAATCAAAGACCTAACCAAGAGCTGCTTAGGATGCCAGAAGGTCCAAAATGCACCACCACATGCCCCTCTACACCCATGGGAGTGGCCATCCTCTCCATGGCAACGGGTGCACATTGATTTCGCTGGTCCATTCATGGACTCAATGTTCTTAATAGCAGTGGATGCTCATTCAAAGTGGCCTGAGGTGATAAAGAAATAATAACAGAAAATGCTGGAAATACTCAGCAGGCCAGGCAGCATCCGTGGAAAGAGAAACAGAGTTAACGTTTCAGGTCTGGAACCTTTCATCAGAACTGGAAAAAGCTGGAGATGTAACAAATATTAAGCAGGTGCAGAGACAGGGGGGTGGCAGGGGGTTAGGAGGGGAGGAAGAAATAGAAAGAATATCCTGTACTTTTGTAAGAGGCAGGAAAGATAAAATGTTGCAAATGGGAATGGCAGAAATCATACTGCATGAAAAATGGGGGCAGGGATAATTATCTGAAATTGTTGAACTCAATGTTGAGTCCAGAAGGCTGTAAAGTGCCCAATCGAAAGATGAGGTGCTGTTCCTCGAGCTTACGTTGAGCTTCATTGGAACAATGCAATAGCCCGAGGACAGAGAGATCAGAGTGGGAGTGAAGCGGTGAATTAAAGTGACAGGCGACCGGAAGCTCAGGGTCACCCGTACGGACTGAATGGAGGTGTTCCGCAAAGCGGTCGCCCAATCTGCGTTTGGTCTCCCCAATGTAGAGGAGACCGCATCGTGAGCAGCGAATACAGTATACTAGATTGCAAGAAGTACAAGTAAATCGCTGTTTCACCTGGAAGGGGTGTTTGGGGCCCTGGACAGTGGGAAGGGAGGAGGTAAAAGGGCATGCGTTGCATCTCCTGCGCTTGCACGGGAAGGTGCCAGGTGAAGGAGCAGGGCTGTTGGGGGTGATTGAGGAGTGGACCAGGGTGTTGCGGAGGGAGCGGTCCCTTCGGAATGCTGAAAGGGGAGGTGAGGGGAAGATGTGTTTGGTGGTGGGATCACGTTGGAGGTGGCGGAAATGGCGGAGGATGATCCGTTGAATGTGGAGGCTGGTGGGGTGAAAGGTGAGGACAAGGGGAACCCTATCGTGGTTCTGGGAGGAAGGGGCAGGGGTGAGAGCAGAAGTGCGGGAAATAGAACGGACACGGTCAAGGGCCGTGTCAACCACGGTAGAGGGGAATCCTCGGTTGAGGAAAAAGGAAGACATGTCAGAAGCACTAGTATGGAAGGTGGCATCGTCAGAACAGACGCGGCGGAGACGGAGATGTCTTCAACCACTACAGAGAAAACGATTGCAGTCCTACGGACCATATTTGCCAGAAACGGTTTGCCAGAGCAGATCTGCTCTGATAATGGACCACAGTTTGTGTCCGACGAGTTCCAAAAATTCATGAAAAGGAATGGGGTAAGGCATTACACATCCGCCCCGTATCATCCAGCCACCAATGGATTGGCTGAGAGGTTCGTACAAACCTTTAAGAAGGCGATAAAGGCCATGTGCGACGAGGGAATTCCACTACAGCATAAGATGGACAATTTCTTATTAGCCTACCGAAACGCGACACATGCAGTTACCAACCAGACCCCGGCCATGATGTTCTTTAACCGAAGGTTGAGATCTCGTCTGGACTTGCTCAGACTAAATGTGCGAAGAAATGTTGAGGACAAACAATTCCAGCACATCAACGAGAAGCCGACAAGGAGCTTCAATGTAGGGCAACCAGTCTTGGCCCGTGACTATCGAACAGAGAAGTGGCAACCCGGAACGATATGTACAAGGCAGGGGCCATTAATGTACACAGTGGATGTCGGGGAGAACATTGTGAGACGCCACGTCGATCAGATCTTAGCGTCACAGGAACGCGTCAACCCCATGTCTCGAGTACCTGGGGATGAACCCGACATACCGGTAGCAGTGGAACCCGATGAACTACCTGATGAAAAGGGGTCAGAATCGCCTCTGCACCAAGAACAAGAACCTCTGGAAAGGCGCTATCCCGAAAGGGTCAGGAAGCCGCCCCAAAGACTGAATCTATAAATGGACTTTTGTTATTTAATGTACATGTAAAAATGTAATTGTTATTTGAATATTAAGGGGGTTATGATTAATCTAAGAGGGGAGGAATTGTAGTGTATGTGCCTTTAAGTCAGAACTACATTTTACAGCTCTTGTATACTGTAGTACCGGCAGTGACCACACCGGTATATAAGCTTTGTGCATGCCTCTGTACCCCAGTCTAGAGATTACCCTCCTCCAGTAAAGACCTGTTATTTGTTAATGTACCGCATCCGTGTGATTATTTATCCACTGAACCACGGATCCAACAGGGTCGATTGGGCTTATACTCGCTGGAGTTTAGAAGATTGAGAGGGGATCTCATTGAAACTTATAAAATTCTAACAGGACTAGACAGACTAGATGCAGGAAGGATGTTCCCGATGGCAGTGGAGTCCAGAACCAGGGGTCACAGTCTAAAGATAAGGGGTAAGCCATTTAGGACTGAGATGAGGAGGAATTTCTTCACCCAGAGAGTGGTGAACCTCTGGAATTCTCTACCACACAAGGCAGTGGAGGCCAATTCATTAAATATATTCAAGAAGGAGTTGGATATATTTCTTAAGGCTAAAGGGATCAAGGGATATGGGGAGAAGGCAGGGACAGGGTACTGAATTTGGATGATCAGCCATGATCTCATTAAATGGCGGAGCAGGCTCGAGGGGCCGAATGGCCTACTCCTGCTCCTATCTTCTATGTTTCTATGTAAAGGGATTGCAACAGCTCCCGGACAAGTGAGCATTGACGTGCACAACTGATTGCTGATGTCTGCAAGCAAGCTGCAGGTTGAGAGAGCAAAATCCGCTCCCAGTCATGTCAGGAGTTAGATACGATGAGGGACAGGTAAAGACCCTCTAGTCCATCCAGCCTGTCCCGCACAATTGTGATACCGTGGGTGTCATAATGAATACACTCCCCACCAATGTTCCCGTTAAGGTGCGCGTACAGTCGTGCAGTACTCTGAAAGGTCCCGCGCAGGCCGCTCACCGGCTTTCACGTTGTAAATACCGCGCATGCGCAGAAATTTAAAGGGACCGCGCATTGAAAGAAACAGGCCGCACAGAACAAAGCGCAGCCCACGGGGAACATTGCTCCCCACCCCACCCAATAGCCATATGATCTCCCGGGAGAGGCAAAAAAAAAACAGATGAAAACCCAGGCCAATTTGGGGGGGGGGGGGCTGGGGGGGGAATCTGGGCAATTCCTCTCCGACCCATCTCGGCGATCGAAACAAGTCCTTTCGAAACAAGATCTTTCTGGCCCCGAGTTCCTAACTTTTGCAATGGTTGGCATCGTGCAATGGAGCAGGCAGATCCACACGGGCGCAACCTGTAACCCCCCCCTCTCAGGATCCCTGCCACAGTCTAAAATGCCACAGCCTTCTCGTGCTGCTGTCGGCTGTCCGCGGGGCAGTTGAAATTGCTTCCTCAAGCGAAAACCAGTTACCGGCATCCCCATGGAAGCAGCTTGAGTATAACATTTGCAAGGTGCTTGTGGCTCGGACAGCAATGTCAGGCCCATGGCAGGAGCATGGCTGCAGGTGTGGGGAGAGCGGGCATTATAACATAGTCACGGTGGGCCTTGTAACTTGCAGCGACTGTAGCCATTGCTCTTCGGATGAGTGGAGCTTTGTGCGCCTCTGTATATTCTGCTGGGGGGCGGAGGCGGGGTAAGAAGCACGTCTGACCAATGATAGAGCAAGATCCCAATTTCAGCTCGGTCACTTGGGGAAGGAATCAACCGGGCATTTCCTGCTGGGAGCAGGAGGTGAAGGGACTGGAGAAGGGGTTGCCCCAGAGCGCACCGGCAGCAAGTACCGGCAGGTGCCCGTCTGCCTTCTTGGCTGGAGAGTGCGATGCCAGCCATGGAGAACCGAAGCGAGGGGGGAGGAAATCTTCGAAGCTCCGGCAGGTTGGCACCTTGGGAGAACAGGATGGGGCTCGCCTGCCATACCCGCAAAGGCGACCAGCCTGCTCACACATTCGCCGACACCTGCTCCTACCTCCACCTGGACCATGACCCCACTACCGAACATCAAACCACCGTTTCCAAGACTGTCACTGACCTCATCTCCTCTGGAGATCTTCCCCCCGCTGCCACCAACCTCATAGTTCCCCAACCCCGCACAGCCCGCTTCTACCTCCTTCCCAAGATCCACAAACAGGACTGCCCTGGTAGACCCATCGTTTCAGCCTGTTCTTGCCCTACGGAACTTATCTCTTCCTATCTTGACTCTATCTTTTCTCCCCTTGTCCAGTCTCTTCCCACCTACATCCGCGACTCTTCGGACGCCCTCCGCCACTTTAACAGTTTCCAGTTTCCTGGCCCCAACCGCTTCCTTTTCACCATGGACGTACAATCCCTCTACACCTCCATCCCCCACCCGGATGGCCTGAGGGCACTCCGCTTCTTCCTCGAACAGAGGCCCGACCAGTCCCCATCCACCACCACCCTCCTCCGCTTGGCTGAACTTGTTCTCACATTGAACAACTTCTCCTTTAACTCCACTCATTTCCTCCAAATCAAAGGTGTTGCCATGGGTACCCGCATGGGTCCTAGCTCTGCCTGCCTTTTCGTGGGCTATGTGGAACAATCTTTGTTCCAGTCCTACTCAGGTCCCCTCCCTCACCTCTTTTTCCGATACATTGATGACTGTATCGGTGCAGTTTCCTGCTCTCGCCCTGAACTTGACAATTTCATTCACTTTGCCTCCAATTTCCACCCTTCCCTCACCTTCACATGGTCCATCTCTGACTCTTCCCTTCCCTTCCTCGACTTCTCCGTCTCCATCTCTGGGGATAGGTTATCGACCAATATTTACTACAAGCCCACTGACTCCCACAGCTACCTGGACTACACTTCCTCCCACCCCGCCTCCTGTAAGGACTCTATTCCATTCTCCCAGTTTCTCCGCCTCCGCCGTATCTGCTCCGACGATGCCACCTTCCACACCGGTGCTTCAGACATGTCTTCCTTTTTCCGCAACCGAGGATTCCCCTCTACCGTAGTTGACACTGCCCTCGACCGTGTCAGTTCTATCTCCCGCACCTCTGCCCTCACCCCTGCCCCTCCCTCCCGGAACCACGATAGGGTTCCCCTTGTCCTCACCTTTCACCCCACCAGCCTCCACATTCAACGGATCATCCTCCGGCATTTCCGCTACCTCCAAAGTGATCCCACCACCAAACGTATCTTCCCCTCCCCTCCCCTTTCAGCATTCCGCAGGGACCGCTCTCTCCGAGACACCCTAGTCCACTCCTCTATCACCCCAAACAGCCCTTCCCCTTCGCCTGGCACCTTCCCGTGCAAGCGGAGGAGATGTAACACCTGCCCCTATACCTCCCCCCTCCCCACTGTCCAGGGCCCCAAACACCCCTTCCAGGTGAAACAGCGATTTACTTGTACTTCTCGCAATCTAGTATACTGTATTCGCTGCTCACGATGCGGTCTCCTCTACATTGGGGAGACCAAACGCAGATTGGGTGACCGCTTTGCGGAACACCTCCGTTCAGTCCGTAAGGGTGACCCCGAGCTTCCGGTCGCCTGTCATTTCAATTCACCGCTCCATTCCCACTCGGACCTCACCGTCCTTGGCATCTTGTACTGTTCCACGGAAGCTCAACGTAAACTCGAGGAACAGCACCTCATCTTCCGATTAGGCAGTCTGCAGCCTTCCGGTCTCAATATCGAGTTCAACAATTTCAGATCATAACCTCGGCCCCTATTTCATTTTCACTTATATTTTTCCACTCCTTTCCTTTCCCCCCCCCCCCCTTTCCTTTTGTTTCTCTCTCACACCTGGCAGCTATCTTTTGCCCTGCCAGTACACTTTACACCTAATCACAGCCTATTACCATCTCGTCTAGCTTCTAATCTCTTTTACTTCTTTTGGTTCTTTTATTCTTTTGTCCGATCGCAGCCCTGCCTTCGATCTAGTTCCTTTTCTCTCCAGTTTTGAAGAAGGGTCAAACCCGAAACGTCAACTCAAATTTCTCTCCACGGATGTTGCCTGACTTGCTGAGTTTTTCCAGCATTTTCTGTTGTTATTTCGCAGACACTACGCTGGCTCAGACATAGAGAATGGCCAATTATGTGAGGGTGTGTGTGTAGGGGGTGGGGGGGGACTACTCCCATGCCTTCAGGAGAGGAGAGAAAATTGGAGGAGTGGGGAACAAAAATAAAATTGCAAAAGTCAATACGGTGACCGATATACCAACTGCTGCAGGACACACCCAAAATGGCTTTCCTGGTGTACTACTCCCCCTTGTGTTCAGTTGTTGACTAGCTTCTCACTCTTCACCTGCCCATCAGCAGTCAGTTTGGAGCCCTCTGTGCAAGGTTACACTGTGCTGTCAGGTGACATCATCCAGCTTCCAAAGGACAAGCGCACGGTTTTTCTGGAATCTACTTATATGTGATTGGTTTTTTTTGGCACAATTTGAAACGAATATCTGTTTTTTGCTCGTTTATTTTCCAATTGCCTTCCCTTCTCTCCCGAAGGTGCAAGGTGCCGGGATGCAATGCCACAGGTACCAGCCGCACTCCCACACCTCACCCAAAAATCCATTCTTCGCGTAGGAGCCAAGGCAGCGGGGTCTTTCACCGCACAGGTCGCTACAATCGAGCCCAATTCTGTTCCTAGCCAACAGCCGCACTCAAGCAATTAGCAAGGGAGGCAATCAGTGGAAACCCTCGGTGATTCCCCCTCCCGCCCCCCCTCAAACTGAGGCTAATCTCGCCGTTCCTTCAGGACAAGCTCCAGGAACTTCCTACCTGACAAATTTGTGGGAGTACCTTCACCACACAGATTGCTGTGGTTCAAGACAAGAGAAAGAAAAGAAAGACTTGCATTTCTATAGCGCCTTTCACGACCACCGGACATCCCAAAGTGCATTACAGCCAATGAAGTACTTTTTGAAGTGTAGTCACTGTTGCAATGTGGGAAACGTGGCAGCCAATTTGCGCTCAGCAAGATCCCACAAACAGCAATGTGATAAATGACCAGATAATCTGTTTTAGTGATGTTGATTGAGGGATAAATATTGGCCAGGAGACCCGGGATAACTCCCCTGCTCTTCTTCGAAATAGTGTCATGGGATCTTTTACGTCCACCTGAGAGAGTAAACAGGGCCTCAGTTTAATGTCTCATCCGAAAGACGGCACCTCCAACAGTGCAGCACTCCCACAGCACTGCACTGGAGTGTCAGCCTAGATTGTTGTGCTCAAGTCTCTGGGGTGGAACTTGAACCCACGACCTTCTGGGGGAAAAATTTGGTTGCTTAGCGCCTCCCATTAGTGCCCTAAGAGGGCGCTAACGGGGTGCAAAGCAACTAGCGCCCGGGCACGGCGCCGCCAACGCCTCCCGCGAAATTCAGCGTGCGGTTAGCGGCGGCGGTAACCATTAGCGCCCTGCAGTGCTGCCGTCATCGGCGTGCGCAGCACCCCGGCCGTGATCTTTGGTAGCGCCCCCTGACTTACCGCCGGATGCTATATCCGACGGGGTCAGGGGGGCCTACCTGCAGCCGGGGCGGCGCTATTTAAAGGCGAGGTGCCGGGCGGCCATTTTTGTTGCTGGCCGCCTGCCAGCATCTACCCGCTTTGCCGTCTCCGGCCCTGCCCCCCCCAACCCCCGCGGAGTGCCAGCTGCGCACCATGAGCCCAGCACTTCTCTTGAGTGCCGGGCTCTTTTGTCGGCACTCCGATCCCTGGTGACCCAGCTGGGCCCCGGGTCGCGCTGCGCAAGGCCCCTCCCCTTTAAGAAGGGGAGGAAGGCCTGCAGTACCGCGGCGCGACATGCCGCAGCGCGTGACGCTGCAGCACGTAGCGCCACGATATTGCCTCGCAGCGCCCCAGGAGGGAGGCGGGGCGCTTCCAGTAGCCTTGCCAGCGACGCCCACATCCAGAGAATGAATATTTTTAAAAATTAAAGCGCCCTTGTCGCTGTCTTGGCTGCGATTAAACAACTCAGCACAGTACAGAGATCAAACCTGGGACATCCTCATCTGGGTGGTTCAGTACCACACCATGTGGTGCATTGACCCACTACCCATCCACTATTACCGTGTGTTATAAGTAGGGAACCTATTTTAGTGCGTGGGTGGGTAAACATTTTGTTATTTGCTTTCTCCTTTGCTGGTTCAAAACCCACCAATCGAGGGTGGCACAATGGCACAGTACATCGGTGTGTCAACCCACACCATCATGGAGTGCTGGGCATCGTACCCATAGTCTCCCGTGGCACTGAGTTCCCTATCTCAACCGTGTCATTGTGGGGGAAGCATGGAACCAGCTGCTTTGCCCAAAGAGGGAGGCAGGGACAACAGAAGAAGAATGATCTCATGCCCATCCGGCAAAATTCCTGTCAGTTGGGTCAGAGCGGAATTCGCAGTAGGCCATCTATTTGACCTCTTGGCTGCCAGAGATTGTGCGGTCAATGACCAGAGTAAAAGTGGGGGAGGGGGGAAAGAGGGGGAAATGACTCTCAAAATCCGATTGTGATGCCCTCGCAAAGAGAGAACCTGGATTTTTCCACACACCAATCCCAATGGTGCACCTCCCTCCTTTCACTGGTCAATGTGTTAATGTTCAGGAGGTATTGGTGGATTAGTCTGAGAAAATGGGAATAACTGCCCGTGGGTGTCACCGTGGAACTGTTAGCAGTCACAATGCAAGAGGGAAGGGATGAAGTTATCCTTGCAATATTTTCATCCATCCGCCATTTTGATCTCTTTTCCATCAGGCATTGCTACTTTCAGTTGTAGCTCTGTTGGCCTAAGCTAGTGAATGGCCTGCAGAAAAAGCTCTTCAAACACTGGTTCCACTGGTCACGTGATGTGACATCGTGTATTTGCTGACATCACCAACGCTTGTAATAGACACCAACTGCCAACATCCCAAAGGGAGCTGAGGAACGTAAAACCTTCCGTGATAAAAGTTCTCCTTATATGTCATTTAAATAGGTAGGAGGAAGTTAAAGCAGTGAGAATGTCACAAGATTCCAAAAGCACGTTAAAAAAAAACCGCTTCAACTTCACCCTTGCAACTTATTAGATCATTTCAGGCCCTCATCTGGGTTACTACCCACTCCTACCTGTCTATTACTCTCGGGTTCTGTGACACAGGGCAGTTGCTGAACATACATACCATAGTTTGCATCCGTGCACTATGTCATCTTATTTTTGTTTAAATCTGTTGTCAGGATTACTGCATTGGAAATGATCTAAATGGGTGGACGCACACTGCGGGGTGTCATGGCAACGCAGGTCTGAATGTGATACCACCTGGAATCATTTGCAATGGTGTCATTCTCATCTGCTTGGGCCTGCAAGGCGAAGGGGTTATGAAAAAAAAACCACGAAAGAGAAGGTTTCTGGGAGCTGAACTGCCGCAGAGCGGAGAATCTGTCTAAAATACATTCACTGTTCTTTTTGACTCTGTAAAACCGACAGTTCCAAGCTACCTTGCTCAAAATAATGTGGAACAGTAAAAGAGAAAGGAGCAGCCCAGCGTAATTTTGACCATCTTTAGTAGATTAAGTCATAGAAGATAGGAGCAGGAGTAGGCCATTCGGCCCCTCGAGCCTGCTCCGCCATTCAATGAGATCATGGCTGATCATCCAAATTCAGTACCCTGTCCCTGCTTTCTCCCCATATCCCTTGATCCCTTTAGCTCTAAGAAATATATCTAACTCCTTCTTGAATATATTTAAAGACTTGGCCTCAACCGCCTTCTGTGGTAGAGAATTCCACAGGTTCACCACTCTCTGGGTGAAGAAATTCCTCCTCATCTCTGTCCTAAATGGCTTATCCCTTATCCTTAGACTGTGACCCCTGGTTCTGGACTCCCCCGCCATCAGGAACATCCTTCCTGCATCTAGTCTGTCTAGTCCTGTTAGAATTTTATAAGTTTCAATGAGATCCCCTCTCAATCTTCTAAACTCCAGCGAGTATAAGCCCAATCGACCCAATCTCTCCTCATACGTCATTCCTGCCATCCCAGGGATCAGCCTTGTGAATCTTCGCTGCACTCCCTCCATGGCAAGAACATCCTTCCTCAGATAAGGAAGTCAAAAGAGAATCCATGAAAGATTGGTGTAGGGCATAAAGGAGTGAAAAAGGCTCACTCATTCTTCACTGGGCTTGGTATGCTTTACACCATGTTGACATTGCATAACCAACACTGCCTTCAGTGTGCCAGTGCAGCCTTCGGTCGCCTGAGGAAGAGAATGTTTGAAGACCAGGACCTCAAACCCGGCACCAAGCTCATGGTCTACAGAGCAGCAGTGATACCCGCCCTGCTGTATGCCTCAGAGACATGGACCATGCACAGCAGACACCTCAAAGCACTGGAGAGGTACCACCAACGCTGCCTCCGCAAGATCCTGCAAATCCATTGGCAGGATAGGCACACCAACATCAGTGTTCTCGCTCAGGCCAACATCCCCAGCATCGAAGCTTTGACCACGCTCGATCAGCGCCGATGGATGGGTCACATTGTCCGCATACCCGATACAAGACTCCCAAAACAAGCGCTCTACTCGGAGCTCCGGCACGGCAAGAGAGCCCCAGGTGGGCAGAGGAAACACTTCAAGGACACTCTCAAAGCCTCCTTGAAAAAGTGTAACATTCCCACCGACACCCGGGAATCCCTGGCCCAAGACCACACAAAGTGGAGGAGAAGCATCCGGGAAGGCGCCGAACACCTCGAGTCTCTTCGCCCGGAGCAAGCGGAAGCCAAGCGCAAGGAGCGCAAGGAGCGCACGTCAACCCAAGCACCCCACCCACCCGCCCCTTCAACCACTGTCTGCCCCACCTGTGACAGAGACTGTAGGTCCCGCATTGGACTCATCAGTCACCTGCAAACTCATTTTTAATGTGGAAGCAAGTCATCCTCGGTCCCGAGGGACTGCCTAAGAAGAAGAGAGCCTAAGATTGCATAGAATTCCATCGAGTCTAAAGCACAGAAACTGGTCCGTGCCGGTGTTTATGTTCCACACCAGCCTCCTCCCACCCCTCTTCATCTCACCCTATCAACATATCCTTCTATTCCTTTCTCCTTCATGTGTTTATCGAGCTTCCCCTTAAATACATCTCTGCTATTCGCCTCAACCACTCTCTGTGGTAGTGAGTTCCACATTCTCACCACTCTCTGCGGAAAGAAATTCAATTCTCCGCCAATAATGGAGTGCGACTATGTTCTGCCATCTGGGCTCAAACTAGATCTGAGCGGATGTGGAGCCACAGCAGACCAACTACCCACAACGCATCGCACATTGGCAGTCTCACTCGGAGAGGTTGTTAAGATGGCTGTTATTTCAGTTGAGCAAGTACGGAGTGCTGCTCTCTTGACGCTGCAGTTAAGGCAGGTTGCTGGGGCAGAGCAGAGGGAGCTTTAGTCTGTGCCTCCGTTTGCTATACTTGATGCGGGCACAAAAGGGGACGTTCACCGCTCCTGCACTCCCAGTGGGGAGCCGTGTTCAAAGGGAGTACGGGTCAGAGAATCGGCGCGCCGTTGCAGGCCAGCTCCAGCTCGCACTCCCTGCTGATGGCCGCTTCCCGCAAGGGAGTTCAGGCTCGCTGAGCTTGGCTGCGGTGCTCAGCTTTCCATTCCCCAGCGCTGGGGATCCCTTGTCACGGCGAGCGTGGAAGCTCACCAAAGCCCCCCCTGAGAAAGTTGAAACGTTGCCACGGAAACGCTACGACTGCGTCTGCGCTGCTCCAGCTCTCCAGTTTCCCGGCTGTGGAGACAAAGTGCTCAGGGCGGCCTGTTCCTGGCTCTTCCCGTGACCGGAACCTGGCCGAAAAGACGTCCCGAATGCGAGGCATTGCCTCATTTAACATTCACAGAAATCACAGAAACCCCACAATGCAGATAGAGGCCATTTCGGCCCATCGAGCCTGCACCGACACATATCCCACCCGATCCCCGTAACCCCACGTATTTAATCCCCCTAACACTAAGGGTCAATTTATCATAGTCAATCAACCTAACCCGCACATCTTTGGACTGTGGGAGGAAACCGGAGCACCCGGAGGAAACCCACGCAAACACGGGGAGAGTGTGCAAACTCCACACAGACAGTCACCCGAGGCCGGATTCGAACCCGGGTCCCTGGCGCTGTGAGGCAACAGTGCTAACCACTATGCCACCGTGCTGCCCACAACATTATCAGCAGCTTGCAGCCCCACCCTTTTTGTCCCAACTCGCCCAGTGCCTGTCCTGACAAAACAAATTTGAGATCTGAATTGAAATGCTTTGGCCAAACGGGTGACGTGCAATGATCAGGTTTGAGGACACGAAGCCGCCCACTGCTTAGCAAGTCCCCGACCCGACCTCTTTGCTTGTTCCAAGCTCGGCTGCATCAGGGAAAAATAAAAATCCCTGACTGTCTCGAACCTCAATATTTAGTGCAAATGCAATGTACAAGCTCTTCAATATATGCAGCTATACTACGCAACTGTAAGCTCGCGGTAATGTAACCTGTAATTATGTTGCACGCCAAGGAAGCTTTGCTGGATTCATTAAAAAGAAGCCTTAAAAAAGAAATTACATTGCAGCAGTGACTGCAGTTCAAGATGTGCATTTGCCTAATAATCCTCACATGGAGGAATGTCTCAACTACATGTAATCTTATCTCCCCCAAAAAATCCACAATTCTGTCATCAAGGGGGCGATTTTGCCAGTCCTGGGGAGGCGGGACTGCTGGGAAAATGGCAGATTTTGGGGACGGGTGCCCAACCCGCCTCCGTGTCATCTTGCCAGGAGGCACGGGTAGCCGTCCCGTGCCGGGTCCCGTCTCCTTGGAGGCGGGAAGGGATTAAAGCTTATTAACTGCCTGCTAACAGGTAGATAACAGGCAGAAAATAGGATTATCCCGTTTTTGCCTTCACAAGTGCGGGCTTCCCGACAGCACCAAAACCCGTCAGGTCAGCGAGGCGAGTACTGGGTCTGCGGGGGTCGGTGCAAAAGTGTGGTGTGAAGGTAAGTGATGGGTGCAAGAGTGTAGAGGTGAGTATCTGAGGTAAGTGGAAAGTGTTTGTAAAAGTGTACTTATCTGTGTTTCTTCCTGCAGGCTTCGGTCGGTTTGTATGCGGAGAGTCTCGCACCTCTGCGTTGGGGATTGACAGGTGGCTGTTGCAGTCACAGATGCAACAACCATCTCAATTCTGTTAAAGAAAGAAGTTTGATGGGGTCTTGTATGCAAGACCTCATCAAACTGCAGAGAATGTCAGCTTCACAGAGCTGTCAAATGATGACAATTCATCTGTCAAAAATTTTTGACAGATGACTTGTCATACGTTGACGTGCTCTGCAACGGGCTTCCCCTTAATTGGCCTGCTAAGCCCACTGGGCGGGCTTAACGAGGTCAATCAAGGGAAAATAATGTGGGTTGGCCACAACTCAATGAAGGCGGGACATCGACCCGCCAAGCAGCAGTCCCGCCTCCAACGCGCCCCCAGTCACAAAATCACCCCCCCAAATGTATAAAAGTGATCAGCACCTTGAGAATGAGATTAGGGGGAGGGATGACATTCCAGCTCAGAATAATCTCATTATACGCATGGGAGGAGAAAGATGCCCCTCACTGCCTTGGTACCTCACTCTTTCCCTTCAAAAGTATCTCTTTAATTATTACATAGTATTTACAGCACAGAAACAGGCCATTCGGCCCAACTGGTCTATGCCGGTGTTTATGCTCCACATGAGCCTCCTCCCACCCCTCTTCATCTCACCCCATCAACATAACCTTCTATTCCTTTCTCCCTCATGTGTTTATCTAGCTGCCCGTTACATCTATGCTATTCAACCACTCCTTGTTGTCGCGAGTTGCACATTCTAACCACTCTCTGGGCCCCATCCCTAGGGTTACTAACTCTGGGTGGGCATATTCCTGGCGGTTTCATCACATGACACTTGAAACATATAACATTCTGACAGGGCTAGACAGACTGGATGCAGGGAGGATGTTTTCCCCTGGCTGGGGGGTCTAGAACGAGGGGTCACAGTCTCAGGATACGGGGTAGGACATTTAGGACTGAGTTGAGGAGAAATGTCTTCGCTCAGAGGGTGGTGAACCTGTGGAATTCTCTACCACAGAAGGCTGTGGAGGCCAAGTCACTGAATATATTTAAGAAGGAGATAGATCGATTTTGAGACACAAAAGGCATCAAGGGGTATGGGGAGAGAGCGGGAATATGGTATTGAGATAGAGGATCAGCCATGATCATATTGAATGGCGGAGCAGGCTCGAGGGGCCGAATGGCCGACTCCTGCCCCTATGTTTCTATGTTTCTGTGACCTCCCGCACCCAACTACCCCACCCAGTCAGATAGCCTTTCTCCCCCATCTCCAATATTTTAATAAACAAAAGTGTTCGAAGAAAACGAAAAAATTAACAATTTCTCTTTTTTTCTCTCCCAGGTTTGCTCACAAGTGCCCAGGAGATCAATCTCTCGTTCCTGACGACTCCAGGACGGTTGGCAACCCTTCCCATCCCTCATCTGTATTAAGAAGGTGCATTGCACTCTTCAGGATCGCTCCTCGAGCGTGCAATAGTTCTTCAGTGAGCTATGTTCAGTTCCCACTCCCCAGCAACCATCTCCATCTCCTGCCCAACATCACCTCTCCCCTAAGAAAGCACTCCAAGACGTTTTTATTTTTATTGTTCCAGAAATGCAAGATGTTGTTGCGAGTTGAGTGAAACCTCATTACCCTCAACATATTGCAGTCCAATTGGTCAAGTATTTCAGTAGGTTTACATAGAAGCATAGAAGATAGGAAGAGTTAGCACTGTTGCTTCACAGCGCCAGGGACCCGGGTTCGAATCCGGCCTCGGGTGACTGTCTGTGTGGAGTTTGCACATTCTCCCCGTGTTTGCGTGGGTTTTCTCCGGGTGCTCCGGTTTCCTCCCACAGTCCAAAGATGTGCGGGTTAGGTTGATTGGCTATGATAAAATTGACCCTTAGTGTTAGGGGGATTAAATACGTGGGGTTACGGGGAGAGGGTGGGATATGTGTTGGTGTAGAGGTTACGGGGATTGGGTGGGACATGTGTCGGTGCAGGCTCGATGGGCCGAAATGGCCTCTATCTGCACTGTGGGGTTTCTGTGATTTCTGTGATTGCTGAGGAGTAGGCCATTCGGCCCCTCGAGCCTGCTCCGCCATTCAATGAGATCATGGCTGATCATCCAAACTCAGTACCCTGTCCCTGCCTTCTCCCCATATCCCTTGATCCCTTTAGCCTTAAGAAATATATCTAACTCCTTCTTGAATATATTTAATGAATTGGCCTCAACTGTCTTCTGTGGTAGAGAATTCCACAGGTTCACCACTCTCTGGGTGAAGAAATTCCTCCTCATCTCAGTCCTAAATGGCTTACCCCTTATCCTTAGACTGTGACCCCTGGTTCTGGACTCAGTGGGCAGCACCCTCGCCTCTGAGTCAGAAGGTTGTGGGTTTAAGTCCAACTCCAGGGACTTGAGCACAAAAATCTAGGCTGACACTCCAGGGAGTGCTGCACTGTCGGAGGTGCCGTCTTTCGGATGAGACGTTAAACCGAGGCTCCGTCTGCTTTCTAAGGTGGAGATCCCATGGCACTATTTTGAAGAAGAGCAGGGGAGTTCTCCTGGCCAATATTTATCCCTCAATCAACATCACTAAAAACAGATTATCTGGTCATTATCACATTGCTGTTTGTGGGAGCTTGCTGTGCGCAAATTGGCTGCTGCATTTCCTACATTACAACAGTGACTCCACTTCAAAAAGCACTTCATTGGCTGTAAAGCGCTTTGGGATGTCTGGTGGATGAAAGGCGCTATAGAAATGCAGGTCTTTCTTTCAGGCTGGAGGTAGGCACCATTGTGAATATCCATTTCTCGTTGATACCTTTAGTTATAGTGTTCGAGAACACCTTTTGAAGTGGATCGGTATCGATTCACTTGGGCAGTCTGGTACTGTATTGTTTAACACTCCTTTCCACTTTCCCCTGCAGGTCTGAACCATGGAAGGCGGGTTCTGACCTGTCAGCTGCATGCACTATAAACTCACCGTTGACAAGTTCCCAAACTAAACTTCAGCTGACTTAAGGGGAGCCGGTAAATCAGCCTGAGCCCCTATCCGAGCTCCACAAAGTCTTTCTGAGCTGCTCGCTGTCAAAATGGCTCTTCCCCACATTTTGTGAGAGATTTTTAACTTGTTTTTGTAACTTTTTATGGATTTGCTGTAAAAATGCAAAGCTAAACATTACAAAATGTAAAAGCAAGTAAGATTTTGGATAATTTCAGTGAGGCAGAGCAATAATAAATAATATTGGCATTGTGATGTCTTAAAGCACTTTGCGCAATGGATGACAGCATCTGTTGTATGCAGCCGCATTCAGCAGCCATTTTGTGTCAGCAACCATCTCACGCCTAATCACGAAATAAATAAGCAGTCTGTCTGTCTGTTTTTAGGAGGAATTGGTTGAGGGAATGGTGAGGCTCATTCGGAAACAAGATCAGCACGTTTGTGCACTTTGGCCGTTGGCGGTCACAAAGTCAGGTGTCACACGACCAGAATGTCTCGGCTTGCGTGGGAGAACATCTGGAGTCCTTTCTCCCCACACCGCCCACCCCAACCCCCCACCGCTCACGCTGCATGGCCAGCTGCTGGACATTTGCGGGATATTTGCCGTCAGCCCACACTTCCCAAAGAGATTGTTTTGGGTGATGCCACGGCGGGGGGGAGGGGGGGGTTCATGCTGTGGTCTGATTCGCTGTGGGAAACTGGGGGTTCGATTTTAATTCCCGAGGCGGGTTGGAGTCGGGTTGCGTGGTGGGCGGGTTCGGGAGCCGCTTCCGGCGGGATCAGCTGCTGATGTCCGATTTTGATGAAACGAGCTTTTTGATTTCAATGGGGCGCGCTGGCCGATCCAATGAGTGCGATCGGGTCGGCTGGCCGCCTCTGATGTTGTCATCATAGCAGCTGCTTTTAAATCTGCCATCCAGCCTGCGCCTTTCCATTGTGGATTCTGAGACTCATTGATATCAGGTCACACTGCAGGTGGGTGTCAGCTTGAACAGTCAGAAGGTCAGTAGATGTGTAAAATCTTATCCCAAACCTACGACCGCAAAGTTGTTGCATTTGAATATCAGCCATGTTTCAGGGGCGCTTTTAAAGCGCTGCACCAATGCATACAAACCATGTCCTCCAGCAACTCGTCTCCTTGAACCTGGCCTGTTTCTGACAAGACGGAAAACAGGAGCCCGAAGCATGAAAATGGGAAACCACTATCAAAATAGGATTAGCAAGGCAGTTAACAGGCTGCCTTAACTACTTGTCCCACCGGTTCCAGTCGGGTCAGTTTAGGAGCAGCTAAATAGACACTCACGAAAATCGGGTGGGGGCGGGATGGAGGCGGGTTGGGTGTCTGAAGCCATTTTTTCTGATTTTCGCTACAGACCCGCCTCCAAACCCGCCTCCTCAGGGCTATTAAAGTCGAGCCCTGGATATACAACTCCTGACCCTTGCCTACCAGGGAAATAACTTGAGCTGAGAAATGTTGTGCTCATTTTAGTCCAATCTTTAATTTTTGCCACTGGTCATTTTTGTCCTCATTTGCGTTTAAGGGCACGTACACACGCGCCCACTCATCGGTGCTTTGCTGCCCTTTGATCACGACAGGTCACCCAAAATGGTTCGTCCTGTGTCCCAAACGAAAGAAGGCAACCGAAATGTGCACTGCCTCGCGACGTGAGACAGCAAGGTGGGCACAATTAACAGAGGCTCCATCTCGGGTTCAGCAATGCCTCAAATTACAATGTTGCCAACCGTTACCTTTCAACAAGTTCCTTCAGTACAGCGCAATGTACAGTTCAAGAACATTAAGAACATAAGAATTAGGAGCAGGAGTCGGCCATTTGGCCCCTCAAGCCTGCTCCGCCATTCAATAAGATCATGGCTGATCTTCTACCTCATCTCCACCTTCCTGCACTATCCCCATATCCCTTGATTCCCTTAATATCCAAAAATCTATCGATCTCTGTCTTGAATATACTCAACGACTGAGCCTCCACTGCTCTCTGGGATAGATAATTCCACAGATTCGCCACCCTCTGAGTGAAGAAAGAGGAACAATTCACAATTGTTGCTTTCCCAGCACTTGAAACTATGGAAAGTGCAAGCAAATTGAATGTTGGAGGAACGGCGAAAGGTCTGCACAAAACCGATCCTGCCGAACCCTTCAGAGGTAAGAAGCAGAGGCGAGACCTTCAACCCAGGCCTGATACTCACACCCACCACTCAAAGTAAACTGCAGTGTTTCACAGCTTTGGATAGGTGTCATTTTGAACAGCGCAAAGATGTTGGACAATGAGACAGGATAGGTATCCGAGAGGCCACGCCCTCCCTTAATGCTGCTGAAGCACTCCGGTGACAGAAAGCTAGCGTGTATCAGCTGCAACTCATAAAAGGGAAGAGAAACCAACAGGTCTAGTTATGTTGCTAAAGAAAACCCAAAATCACAACAACAACTTGTATTTATATAGCGCCTTTAACGTAGTAAAACGTCCCAAGGTACTTCACAGGAGTGTTATAAGACAAAATATTTGACACCGAGCTACATAAGGAGAAATTAGGACAGGCAACCAAAAGCTTGGTCAAAAAGGTAGGTTTTAAGGAGCGTCTTAAAGGAGGAGAGAGAGGTAGCAAGGCGGAGAGATTTAGGCAGGGAATTCCAGAGCTCAGGGCCTAGGCAACAGAAGGCACGGCCACCAATGGTTGAGCGATTATAATCAGGGATGCTCAAGAGGGCAGAATTAGAGGAGCGCTGATATCTCGGGGGGTTGTGGGGCTGGAGGAGATTACAGAGATAGGGAGGGGCGAGGCCATGGAGGGATTTGAAAACAAGGATGAGAATTGTGAAATCGAGGCGCTGCTTAACCAGGAGCCAATGTAGGTCAGCGAGCACAGGGGTGATGGGTGAACGGGACTTGGTGCGAGTTAGGACACGGGCAGCCGAGTTTTGGATGACCTCAAGTTTACGTAGGGTGGAATGTGGGAGGCCAGCCTGGAGTGCGCTGGAATAGTTAAGTCTAGAGGTAACAAAGGCATGGATGAGGGTTGTTACATAGTTATGTTGGGACTACATTGTACAAGTGTACTAACACTCAAATCAAGTGTAGCAGCACTACGATGCTGGGAATGTAGTGCGCAGGCGCCGCACAGGCACTTGGAAATATCACCCTGCACCATGCGGCAGGCAGCCATTACAACTCAAATAAAGCAGTAGTTTATAATTACAAACTACCAAGTCCAGAGGCATCTTTACAAAGCACTATGAACGCTAGAAGACATAACAAGGGTTTCAGCAGCGGATGAGCTGAGGCAGGGGCGGAGACGGGCGATGTTACGGAGGTGTAAATAGGCGGTCTTAGTTATGCTGCGGATATGTGGTCGGAAGCTCATTTCAGGGTCAAATATGACACCAAGGTAGCGAACAGTGTGGTTCAGCCTCAGACAGATGTTAGGGAGAGGGATGGAGTCAGTGGCTAGGGAACGGAGTTTGTGGCGGGAACCGAAAACAATGGCTTCGGTCTTCCCAATATTTAATTGGTGAAAATTTTTGCTCATCCAGAACTGTATGTCGGACAAGCAGTCTGACAATTTAGAGACTGTGGAGGGGTCGAGAGAAGAGGTAGTGAGGTAGAGCTGGGTGTCGTCAGCGTACATGTGGAAACTGACGCTGTGTTTTCGGATGATGTCGCCAAGGGGCAGCATGTAGATGAGAAATAGGAGGGGGCCAAGGATAGATCCTTGGGGGACACCAGAGGTAACGATGCGGGAGCAGGAAGAGAAGCTGTTGCAGGTGATTCTCTGGCTACGATTAGATAAGAATGGAACCAGGCGAGTGCAGTCCCACCCAGCTGGACGACGGTGGAGAGGCGTTGGAGGAGGATGGAGTGGTCAACCGTGTCAAAGGCTGCAGACAAGTCAAGAAGGACGAGGAGGGATAGTTTACCTTTGTCACAGTCACAAAGGATGTCATTTGTGACTTTGATGAGAGCAGTTTCAGTACTGTGGCAGGAGCAGAAACCTGATTGGAGGGATTCAAACATGGAATTGCGGGAAAGATGGGCACGGATTTGGGAGGCGGCAACACGTTCAAGGACTTTGGAGAGGAAAGGGAGGTTGGAGATGGGGCAGTAGTTGGCGAGGACGGAGGGGTCAAGGGTTGGTGTTTTGAGGAGAGGGGTGATGACGGCAGATTTGAGGGAAAGGGGGACAGTGTAGGATTTGCAAAATTGAACTTTATATTATAAAGGGTCGAATGGCAGAAGAGGCCATGATTTTAAAGACTATTTTAAAAGAAACCCAGAAAAAGGGGCATACAAAATGGCCACCAGACCCCGTGATCAACTTATTGGGACACTTTAAAATGGTTCCTGCAAATCCTCAGACAGCTTTGTGGATTCAGTCCAAAGTAAGTTCTGGAAGCCGTTTCTGAGAGAACGAAACCAGACACCCACATATACATATAGATTGGATGCAGATCCAGTCAAGATCGGCCTGTTGATAAAGGCCATCTAAATGTTGACCCAGACAAAAGGGAACAGTTTCATATTCATGAGAAGAGCATCAAGGGCCCGTTAAGGACATCACCAGGACATTAAAAACAATGAAGGTCATTCCAGACCAGAGATGGCCCGTTACCGGCCATCCAAGAACAGTTTAAAATATAATAACTACCCCGTTGTGCAACAAGCCCGCCAAAAGTTAAACAAAGACTAACCTGATTTGGCGCAAGATAAGGGCTTCTGGAAAAGAAGTATAATTGAGAGACACACGGGTAGGGGTTATCGTCAGCTTTCCAGCTTGCAGGCCTGTCCAGTTTTTGAGCTGGGTAAAGAGGAGTTGCTTTGGGAGAAGATCAGCGTGACTCCTCTCCATCGTCGGAGAGGAAGAAGAAGAAGACTAAGCCACCATCAAGAAGGTCGTTCGAGCCGGCGTCCCGCCCCGGGGTAAAACATCGGGAGATCATCGACCAACCCCGGGCCGTTGACGAAACGAGAGGCCGTCTCCAGTCTCGGGTGAAGAGACAATAATAAACTACAGAAAGAACCTTGGAGACGATGGGGGCCAGCCCAAGGCTCCTCTGACCGGGGTCGAGCCGACGATCCCCGTCCCTGCCGACATCCAGGCCAGCCGGTGTCCAGACGCCCCCGACCACCACCTCAGGAGAGAGGTGTGGCGCAGCTCGCTGGGGCTCCACGATCCACGTGGAGACGGGACGCCTGAAAGGATCAAACGCAGACCAGTTTCAAAACCTTGCACTTCCTAGTTGGATTGGTGAGCATGCTTCTGACCCTCCATAATCAGATCTAGATAGGTTTAAGGGGGTGGATATTTAAGGGTATAATTAACATGAGTTGTTATCCCTCGATGTTCCATGTGTTTCCCTATTTCATGATGATTTTTGTAGAGTACAATATGCCCATATTTGCCTTAGTTAGTATTGTGTCGTTATGATTTGTTTGTGTTTTTCCCTCCCATGTACCCTCTTATTTGCTTGCATTTGTGTTACCATTTGCAATAAAATTTCATTTTGTTTCATCAAACTTGGTCTATAAGAGTTTTCTCTACATTCTAGTTCCTGCCCCAAAGTCCAGAGTATAGAATCTAAGGGGTGAGTGGGTCGAACCACTCAAGGTTTTACTGTGCAAGAGAGAGAGGCCTCTAGAGAGAGAAACCTCTGCGATCTAAAACCCCTTACAACAGTACCTGAGGAGCGAGAACCGTTAACAATTTCAGCTAATATGGGAGCCAAAAAAGGAAGTTGGGAAATCCCCTTCCAAGAGCATTTAAAATTGAAGAAAAATGTCCCTTCATTTTATTAACAAAACAAAGACGCTGTCGGCTTAGAAGATGCTAAGCAGATGAGAATGATCATGAGAAATTGGATCTGACAAGCTATGGCTGAAGGTAATCACTCCCACACTGCACACCACACCCAACATAGAGGATTGAGTTTCCCTAGAGGCATGTTACACCTTTTGTCAGTTTGAGTCAGCTCGGTTTCGTTGATACCATATATGGTTATTCTCAGGTACACTGGCTGCAAGCTTCTGTCTTCATTATGTTTGTAACACAGAGGCGTATAATAGCAGCTTCAATTAAAATAGTTTTCTTTTTCTGCCAAAAATATCTTTCTTGAGGCAAAATATGTAACCTTCCTTTTCAATGCTCGATCATATTATACCTTTTTCAACCAGCTGAAATACATATTTTTCAAATTCCTGACTGAGTCCAAATACTGCTTATAAGGATTTAATTTTCAACTGCACTTGTCCCGTACAATATGGTACCTCATCTTTCCTTCCCCCGCCCCCCCCAACTTATAAAAGCAAAAATACAGGATTAATACTGCTCAGTCTTAAAGGGGCACTGTCATCAGTTTTCAGCTCGGCAGAGTTCCGAGACAGGTAGGAATAGCCCATTGAAAAAAATCAGTTGACAACCCATCGAGGGTAATTTTGAACGTGGGCAATTGTGTAAAGCGCGCGATATCAGATCAGCTTCCCGTTATACATCTCTCCCAGTCAGCTTTTGGTCACCTGTCCTAATAGCTCCTCATGTGGCTCGGTGTCAAATTTTGTTTGATCACGCTCCTGTGAAGCATCTTGGGACGTTTTACAACGTTAAAGGCGCTAGATAAATGCAACTTGTTGTCAATGGAAATAAAAATCGGGAGAGGTGTATAATGGGCGCCTGCTTTCAACTCTCACCCAAAGTCACAATTGGCCCCCTTATGTTTGCTTTGCAGTACACACTGAGCCTGCTCAAACAGAACCTTTTGTGAAGTTTTCTTTAAACGTCGTTTTTTAATCAATCAATGTAGAAGCAAACAGTGCTGTTGCACACAACCAGGGTTTATAGATATGGCAAATAAGGTTCCAACATATTTGTTCAGGATTAACAGTATCTCCTTGAAGTGTTCACAGAATCACAGAATCACAGAAACCCCACAGTGCAGATAGAGGCCATTTCGGCCCATCGAGCCTGCACCGACACATATCCCACCCGATCCCCGTAACCCCTACACCAACACATATCCCACCCTATCCCCACGTATTTAATCCCCCCAACACTAAGGGTCAATTTATCATAGCCAATCAACCTAACCCGCACATCTTTGGACTGTGGGAGGAAACCGGAGCACCCGGAGGAAACCCACGCAAACACGGGGAGAATGTGCAAACTCCACACAGACAGTCACCCGAGGCCGGATTCGAACCCGGGTCCCTGGCGCTGTGAGGCAACAGTGCTAACCACTATGTCACCGTGTTGATCATTTAAAGAAAAACTTGTATTCATATAGGGGGAAAAATTCGGTTGCTTTGCGCCTCCCGTTAGCGCCATAAGAGGGCGCTAATGGGGCGCAAAGCAACTGGTGCCCGGGCGTGGCGCCGCCAACGCCTCCCGCGAAATTCCGCGGGAGGTTAGCGGCGGCGGTAACCGTTAGTGTCCTGCGGCGCTGTGCCACCGGCGAGGATGTCATCAGCATGCGCAGTGCCCCGGCCGCGATCTTCGGTAGCGCCCCCTGACTTACCACCGGATGCTATGTCCGACGGGGTCAAGGGGGCCTACCTGCGGCAGGGCCAGCGCTATTTAAAGGCGAGGTGCCAGGCGGCCATTTTTGTTGCTGGCCGCCTGCCAGTACCTGCCTCTGCTCCTGTCCCCGGCCGCCTCTGTAGCTCTGTGAGCCCGGCACTTCTCGAGTGCCGGGCTCTTTTGTCGGCACTCCCGATCCCGGTGGCCCAGCTGGGCCCCGGGTCGCGCTGCGCAAGGCCCCTCCCCTTTAAGAAAGGGAGGAAGGCCTGCAGTACTGCGGCGCGACGCGCTGCACATAGCGCCGCGATATTCCCTCGCAGCGCCCCCAGAGGGAGGCGGGGCGCTTCCAGTAGAGCCCCGCTTCCCTCTTGGGGTGCTGCCACTCAATTTCGACCGCAAGGGTGCTAATTTTTTTGAGGCGATAAAAGTAGCGCCCCCGTGAAGTTAGCGCCCCAAAGGGGCGCGACCCAATTTTTCCGTGCCTTATTGTGTCTCTCAGAAACGTCTTAAAGCACTTCACATCTAGTGAATTACTTTAAAGTGCAGTAATTGTTGTAATGTAGAGAAATATGGCAACTATCTTGCACACAAGATCCCACAAACAGCAATAACATGAAGGCCTAGTTAATCTGTTCTTGGTGGTATTGTTTGAAGGTTGAGGATTGGTCCAGGACACCGGGAGAACTCCTTGTTCTTTGTTTCCTTGTCCACCCCCTGCTGAAACCCTCATCCATGCCATTGTTACCTCCAGCCTCAACTATTCCAACGCTCTCCTGGCCGGTTTCCCCCCTTGCACCCTCCGTAAACTTGAGTTCATCCAAAACTCTTGTTGCGAGTTAGGATACGGCAGCAGAGGAGATATTAGGACAGGTAACCAAAAGCTTGGTCAAAGAGATAGATTTTAAGGAGCGTATTATAAATCTCATCATTCATCAAGAAACTACTCGTGAAATAACACTGGACGGCCAGCTGGTGGCGCCGTCCAAGGAGTATAAATACTCGAGCGTGGGCCCAGCTTGCTCAGGGACATTTTGTAAGACAAGGAACTAGTGAAGTACAACTAGACCTCCATGTTCTGAAACAAGTTGATTAAAATCGGGGAGGCGCAGGTGGCCAGAATTGGAGGAGTGCAGAGATCTTGGAGAATTGTAGGGCTGGAGGAGGTTACAGAGATAGGAGGGGCGAGGCCATGGAGGGATTTGAAAACAAGGATGGGAATTTTAAATTCGAGGCGTTGCCAGACTGGGAGCCAATGAAAGCTCCGCATAATTGGAAAGACCCATTTTTAGTCTTGCCGATTGAAAGACTGCACAAACCAAAGTAGCCACGGTGTGCTCCGACCTTCCCCAATGTTTCCCACAGGCCTTTTAAATTTACCATGACTTTCACATCGTCTGCAGTTTGACTGCAAAGAATAGTTGCTGATCTGACTTCTGTGAGGGCCACACTACAGAATAGAGGGCACACACCTCGGCTTCACTTCATGTAGGTTTCAGAGATAAAGCAGCTACTTGGGTGACCGCTTTGCGGAACACCTCCGTTCAGTCCGTAAGGGGGACCCCGAGCTTCCGGTCGCCTGTCACTTTAATTCACCGCTTCACTCCCACTCAGACCACACCGTCCTCGGCCTCTTGCATTGTTCCACGGAAGCTCAGCGTAAGCTCGAGGAACAGCACCTCATCTTCCGATTAGGCACTTTACAGCCTTCTGGACTCAGAGTTCAACAATTTCAGATCATAACATATATATATTATTTTATCCACACTTTTGTTCTGTTCCTCTCTCCCACATGGCAGCTGTCTTTCATTCTGCCAGCGCAATTTACACTTCATCTTGAGCCATCCTTTGTTTCTTAACCTGTCCCATTACCATCTCCTCTCGCCTTGAATATCTCTCAATGTCTCTTAATCTCTTCCTCCTTCCATCCTATCACGGACCTTCCCTTTTGTTCTTTCCTCCCCTCCCCCCTTTCCCAGGCTCTACTCTTGCTTAAAAATCTGTTCCGTTTCCAGCTTTTTTCCAGTTCTGACGAAAGGTCATCGACCTGAAACGTTAACTCTGTTTCTCTCTTCACAGATGCTGCCTGACCTGCTGAGTATCTCCAGCATTTTCTGTTTTTACTTCGGTACTGCTTGCTTTGCCCAAGAAAAGAACAGAATTGTTCACTTCCATGCCAGAAATTTCCAACACACCGAATGGCCTTTGCTTATGTGGTAAAAGAGATTTGCTTTCGATTCCATAGAATCTACAGCACAGATTCGGCCCTAACTGCTCCGTGCCGGTGTTTGTGCTCCAGACCAGCCTCCTCCCACCCTTCTTCATCTCACCCTATCTGCATATCCTTCTAACCATTGCGAAACTCTACCTAATATTGTGTGAACAAAAAGATATACCTGCCACCACTATTACTCCTGGCGGAATAGCCTCCTTGCATCTTGCAGGCGGCAGGCACGATGGTAACGTCATCGCTAGACATACCTGAAGGATCACAGCAGCTTTAGACACAGTCCCTACTTGTACCTGTGTTGCACTCACACACAAAGCACTCTTTGTTCTCTCCACTACCTTCCCCCTCTCTCTCAGCCTCTAAACCTGCACTCGCTGTTTTGGATTATCTGTCACTTCAAAGTGGCCAACCTCAAACAATTAATTTCAAGGAGGTTGCTGGATCAGATGAGTGAAGCCTGATTTCAACCCCACCCGACAAGCCTGTTTGCTACTCAGACAAATGCCGGCATGTTTTTTGGGAGTGATTTAAGCGGTGAAACGGTTGTGTACCTGTCTGTTAACACTTCGGTCAGGATAACATTTCACAAGACAAATCTTCACATCCGAGCTCAAAATTAGTGCAGGGTTTACAACATTAAAAAAGAACATCTGTGAGAGTTTGCCTACTTTCTGTCAGAAGCGCTGAAAGATCGCAAGGCTTGATGAAAACGTGCCCCGCCTAGCTCTTGATCGAGTCAACGGCCATTTTGTGGAACTTGGTACAGTGCCCACTCTGATCCATCTACAGACTGCAACGGCCACCGCTCTTGAAACTGAAGCTTTGCTTGCTCTGCGGAACTTTCAAACCGGTTTCAGCAACAACAACTCACATTTACACAGCGCCTTTAACACAGTAAAACGCCCCAAGGCACCTCACAGGAGCGATTATCAGGCAAAAATTGGCAAAAAGGGAGACTTTAAGACAGGTGACCAAAAGTTGGGTCAAAGAGGCTGGTTGTAAGCAGCTTCTTAAAGGAGGAGAGAGAGGCGGAGAGGTTTAGGGAGGGAATTCCAGAGTTTAGGGCCTCGGCAGCTGAAGGCACGGCCGCCAATGGTGGGGCGATTCAAATCGGGGATGCACAAGAGGTCGGAACTGGAGGAACGCAGAGTTCTCGGAGGGTTGTAGAGCTGGAGGAGGTTACAGAGATAAAGGGGGCAATTTAACCCCCACCCTGGCCCGGAAACTGATGGGATTGGGTGCAATGTCAATTTTACTCTCCATTGAGAGTCAGAGTTTTGAGAATGAGAAATACAAGAGCTTTAAAGTACCAGAGGGTATATTTTGCCAGGCTCTGTTCCTGGCATGAAGCTGCGCCCATCAGGAGCACAGATCGGAGAATTGCACGTGGAAACCGGCACGGTGCTCCCGACTTTCTGGTGATTATTAATCACCAATACTGCTCCGGTAAAAGCACTGTACCACGCGAACACAACCCTTTAACTGAAGTCATGCAGCCAATGTGGAAAAAATGGCTGCCCCCCTCCTCATGCATAACAGGCTTAGGAACTGTAGGTTAGACGAGGTAGAACAAAAGACAACAGAGAGAGCAGGGTGAACAGAATCTAAAAGGCTTTATTTGAATTAACTATGTGTACTTGTGTACTTTAGTTCTGTAAGATCAATATTGCCATAATAAAGCTATTGTTGATCTTTCAGTGGTTTTACTATTGTAATATTTTATAGGTTTAAGTCCCACTCCAGAGACTTCAACTCGCAATCCAGGCTGGCACTCTAGCGCCGTACTGAGGGAGTGCTGCACTATCGGAGGTGCCGTCTGTTGGATAAGACGTTAAAGCGAGGCCCAGTCTGCCCTCTTAGGTGGATGTTACCTCTAGACTTGACTATTCCAACGCACTCCTGGCCGGCCTCCCACATTCTACCCTGCGTAAACTTGAGGTGATCCAAAACTCGGCTGCCCGTGTCTTAACTCGCACCAAGTCCCGTTCGCCCATCACCCCTGTGCTCGCTGACCTACATTGGCTCCCGGTTAAGCAGCACCTCGATTTCAAAATTCTCATCCTTGTTTTCAAATCCCTCCATGGCCTCGCCCCTCCCCTATCTCTGTAATCTCCTTCAGCCCCACAAACCACCACCCCCCCCCCCCCCCCGAGATATCTGCGCTCCTCTGATTCTGCCCTCTAATGATCCTGATTATAATCGCTCAACCATTGGTGGCCGTGTCTTCTGTTGCCTGGGCCCTAAGCTCTGGAACTCCCTCCGTAATCCTCTCCGTCTCTCTACCTCTCTCTCCTCCTTCAAGATGCTCCTTAAAACCTACCTCTTTGACCAAGCTTTTGGTCACCTGTCCTAATATCTCCTTATGTGGCTTGGTGTCAAATTTTTGTCTGATAATCGCTCCTGTGAAGCGCCTTGGGACGTTTTACTACATTAAAGGCACTATATAAATACAAATTGTTGTTGTTGAGATCCACAAAAATTTACATCTACAGGGCAGATCATACACAGCTAGGGCCTACAGTTCAAAAATTAATTGACTATTCAGACAGTTTCTGTATACAACGACCAGCAAATCGAACACGTATGACAAAATAAGAGTAAAAGTGGACCACTTTAATAGATCACTTGAGTAAACACTTCACTTGCTCACCATTTCCAAAATCCATTCTTTAATCAGTAATATTTGCACATCATCAGAAAATGGAAATACTCCACAGTAAATACTCAGTACTTTTATAAATGCCACCACAGACGTTAAAATAACTGGGTTATCTAAGGCAAACAGAATTTGCATATAAGCTGCAATCAGGAAATGCCGCCTCTTCAGTTAACACTTTCTCCGACTATGGCCTCTTGCACATCCTTCTCTAAGTCCCACACTCTGGAGTGCCGTAGAGAGGTGGAGAGGTTTAGGAAGGGAATTCCAGAGCTTCGGGACTTGGCAGCTGAAGGCACGGCTGCCAATGGTGGGACAAAGAAAGTGGGGGATGCACAAGAGGTCGGAACTGGAGGAGCGCAGAGTTCTCGGAGGGTTGTAGAGCTGGAGGAGGTTACAGAGAAAAAAGGGGGCAATTTAACCTACCTGCCCATCTCTCCACCTCCGTCTCTTCCTTTAAGACCATCCTTAAAACCTACCTCTTTGATCAAGTTAGTGTTGAGAGACAAATCATTCCTTCTCCCTGTCTGTACCACTATTTCCCTGCTCTTTCATTTCCATATGTAGAGGAATCTTTTGTGCTGTTGTGCGTGTGAATAGTGATACTTTTTTTTATTTGTTCATGGGATGTGGGCATCTCTGGCAATGCCAGCATTTAATGCCCATCCCTAATTGTCCTTGAGAAGGTGGCGGTGAGCCACCTTCTTGAACCGCTGCAGTCCGTGTGGTGAAGGGAAGTGCTGTTAGGGAGGGAGTTCCAGGATTTTGACCCAGTGATGATGAAGGATCAGCAATATGTTTCCAAGTCAGGATGGTGGGGAATTTGGAGGTGGTGGTGTTCCCATGCGCCTGCTGCCCTTGTCCTTCTAGGCGGTAGAGGTCGTGGGTTTGGAAGGTGCTGCCGAAGAATCCTTGGCGAGTTGCTGCAGTGCATCTTGTAGATGATACACACTGCAGCCACGGTGCGCCGGTGGTCGAGGGAGTGAATGTTTAAGGTGGTGGATGGGGTGCCAATCAAGCGGGCTGCTTTGCCCTGGATGGTGTCGAGCTTCTTGAGTGTTGTTGGAGCTGCACTCATCCAGGCAAGTGGAGAGTATTCCATCACACTCCTGACTTACATACTGCACATGATGCCATCTGTTTGAGAATATCATGATGGCAAATGACTTTTGTTTGAAGATGGAATCACAGCAGCAAATGTTCTTGCCTTTTCCACTTCTTAGGAGAAAAAAAAGATATAATTCTTTGGGGGAGCGTGCAACATTTGACAACCCAGTCCTTGATGGTCCAATCCTTGGTACCCTGTTTAAAGAGGTCTAACTCTTACAGTCCAGTGGTTCCATTATCTGTTGCCGTCTAGTAGATGAAATACATCTGTTTTCTCTAGGGGCAGGTGAAGAAACTAAGCGGGAGTGGATGTTCTGGTGCTTGGTCAGTGGACATCTGCATTTGATTCCTGGTGGTGTCTTTGTCCAACCTCAACCAGTGCAGAATTCAGTCTCTATCTGTCTTCCCCAACATTGTCGTGGGGGGATGCATCCATGTTTTCCGATAACTTGGGAATGTTTCCGCAGCCGGCGGTGATAGCAGAAATTAATTTTCAGATTCACAATTGCCCATATTTCGCAGGCCCCAAATAGAGCATCTGAAACCTCCAAACACTCGTCCTCAGGTGCTATTGCTAGCAGATGTGAAGGCAATAACTGCGCCTTGAAATCTGGCTTTTCATAGAAAGTTACAGCGCAGAAGGAGGCCATTTCGGCCCATCGTGTCCGCGCCGGCCAACAAAGAGCTATCCAGCCTAATCCCACTTCCCAGCTCTTGGTCCGTAGCCCTGCAGGTTACAGCATCCCAAGGGCATTGTTCTTGGGATGTGGGCAACACTCCCAAGGCTGCATTTATTGCCCATCCCTAATTGCCCTCGGCACTTCATAGACGTTTTTTGTACAACTGAGGGGCTTGCTTGGCCACTCCTCTTTTGAAATAGACCACTAGGTTGGCACCCAATGCCACCAAAACAATAAACACACTCTCCGAGTGCGCTCCCCAAGAAGAGGGCACCAGTAATATAAATAATTTAATACTTTTATGCACGCTACAAGTGCCCTGGCCACCACTAATTCATATGGTCTATTGAAACTAAAATAAACATCATTAAGCCACATAAATACTGTGGCAACAAGAGCAGGTCAGAGGCTAGGTATTCTGCGGCGAGTGTCTCACCTCCTGACTCACCTTTCCACCATCTGCAAGGCACAAGTCAGGAGTGTGATGGAATACTCTCCACTTACCCGAATGAGTGCAGCTCCAACAACACTCAAGAAGCTCAACACCATCCAGGACAAAGCAGCCCGCTTCATTGGCACCCCATCTACCACCTTCAACATTCACTCCCTCCACCACCAGCGCACTGTGGCTGCAGTGTGTACCATCTACAAGATGCACTGCAGCAACTCGCCAAGGCTTCTTCGGCAGCACGTCCCAAACCCACGACCTCTTCCACCTAGAAGGACAAAGGCAGCAGGCACATGGGAACACCACCACCTCCAAGTTCCCCTCCAAGTCACACACCATCCTGACTTAGAAATATATCGCCAATCCTTCATCATCGCTGGGTCAAAATCCTGGAACTCCCTCCCTAACAGCACTGTGGGAGTACCTTCCTTCTTGGGCAGTCCCTCGGAACTGAGGATGACTTGCTTCCACATTAAAAATGGGTTCTCAGGTGACTGATGAGTCCAATGCGGGACCTACAGTCTCTGTCACAGGTGGGGCAGATGGTGGTTGAAGGGGCGGGTGGGTGGGGTGCTTGGGTTGACGTGCGCTCCTTCCGCTGCCTGCGCTTGGCTTCCGCTTGCTCTCGGCGAAGAGACTCGAGGTGTTCGGTGCCTTCCCGGGTGCTTCTCCTCCACTTTGTGCGGTCTTGGGCCAGGGATTCCCAGGTGTCGGTGAGGATGTTACACTTTTTCAAGGACCCTTTGAGGGTGTCCTTGAAGTGTTTCCTCTGCCCACCTGGGGCTCTCTTGCCGTGCCGGAGCTCCAAGTAGAGCGCTTGTTTTGGGAGTCTCGTATCGGGCATGCGGACAATAAAGGAGTACCTTCACCACACGGACTGCAGCGGTTTAAGTAGGCGGCTCACCACCACCTTCTCAAGGGCAACTAGGGATGGGCAATAAATGGTGGGCTTGCCAACGACGCCCACAACCCATAAACGAATTTTAAAAAATTATACTATGATCTGATTTCCCAGAGTTGTAAAACAGTCAATAACCTGTGGTGCCCACTGGTGGTGGAAGGCCTCAGGCATACTGGTGGGCACTGCACAATCTCCCTCCAAGGGCCACCCTGGTGCTCACAGGGCCTCAAAAGACTGGCAAGAATCAGAACGACCATTCCCACTAATCCTATCTGTTCTGGAGAGCATAAAGAGTCAAGCGAGTCATGTGAACTAGAGTCTGGGTAAGGGTGTGGCATGGCAGGTTCAATCCAGCAGCTTTCACAGTCACTTTTCTGCTGTTAGCCCACAAGCTTCCAGCTTTATTGAATGCAATTTAATAACTTATCATTGTGGGATTTAAATTCACTATGTCTACGTTGCTAGACCAGTACCATAATTACTGCACTACCATATATATTAGCATATACAATGAAATTCCTCTCTCCACTATTTTAATGGGGATGTTAACCTACTTATTTTGAACAGCTGAGTGATTCTATTACAATGGCAGAGAGTGGAATTTCAGACGGATATATTTAAAGTTCATATGTTAATATTCAAAGAGCTGAACTGCAAGGCATAAGGGATATTTAAAGAGCAGACTAAGGTGAGCTTAAACATCCTCTTCAAATGCTGACTTGTTCAACAGTATAGTTTACATTCCTTTGACTTAGAGTTTACACACGCTGTGGAGCAGCCCTAAAGCAGGTGAAGAAAACAATTACAAAATAAACATTACTTTTATTAAACCAAACTTACATAAAAGACTCAGGGCTTGACATTAAATGCTTTATGAAAACATCCCTGGAAGGGGCGCAGTTTGCAGGTGAGGTTAAGGCTCAGTAAATGACGAACCAATATTTTTCATGACAAGAAAACTGTCCAGATGGACTTTTCTGGTCCTGCACATTGCTACATTCTTAATGAGAAAGTCTCGAGTTTTGTTTTATATTACAAAAATATTGTTTCACTAATGCATTGACTTTTACTTTTTTCACTAAACATTTCCTGGGTAATCTGTTCACAGAGCTTGTTCACGGATTTTCAGAAGGTGTTTGACAAAGTACCACATAGAAGGCTGGTTAACAAAATTGAGGCTCATGGAATAGGTGGGTCAGTGGCAGCTTGGGTAAGGAATTGGCTTAAGGACAGATAACAACGAGTTGTGGTAAATTGCTGTTTTTCAGACTGGAGGATGGTAGACAGTGGTGTTCCCCAAGGGTCAGTGCTGGGACCACTGCTTTTTTTGATATATATAAATGACTTGGATATTGGAATACAGAGTAGAATTTCTAAATTTGCCGATGACACCAAGCTTAGGGGTGTGGCAAACAGTGAGGATGATACCAATCGACTGCAACAGGACATAGAAAGGCTAGCAGAATGGGCAGACAAGTGGCAGATGGAATTTAATACAGAGAAGTGTGAGGTGATGCATTTTGGCAGAAGGAACAGGGAGAGGCAATATACACTTAATGGCACAGTTTTAAAGGGTGTGTAGGGACAGAGGGACCTGGGAGTTAATGTGCATAGGTCCCTGAAGGTGGCAGGACATATTGAGAGAGTGGTTAGCAAAGCATATGGGATCTTGGGTTTCATAAATAGAGATATAGAGAAGTTATGCTGAATCTTTATAAACCGCTGGTTAGTATTGCATCCAGTTCTGATCACCACACTTTAGGAAGGATGTGAAGGCCCTTGTGTAAGATTCTCAAAATTAACAGATCCCCAAAACAAAGGATAACCCGATTAAAAAAGACTATGGACCCTTGCTAAAAACTTCAGGAGTGATAAAAGGCATGTTGGGCCTAACAAGGAGATTCAAGGTCAGAAACAGATTTGGCACTTTAAAAGGACATGTTCAGGCATGTTTGGAAAAAGGCTGTTACAGAATTTGGGATCTACCTATGCAGTAGACAGTTTGAGTATTCGAGATAGTCAAACTGTCTGGGGGAACTGTAAACGTCACTCAGCCCCTATCAAGAAATTTACATGCTAACAATAGACCCACGGAAGAACAGCCTCACAGAACCCATCCAAAAACATGCATAAACCAAATCGTTTCACCAACCTACAAAGAATCTCAGGCCCCACAGGAAACTCAAAGCTTGAGGACAATTCACTACAATTAGATAGAGCTCAACAGCTCAGGAAACCCATACCGAAACAACTTCTCACATTTTTAAACTACTTCAACAACTCAGGAAGCCATCTCGAAACCGCTTAGACAATTTACACAACTTAATATTAACGAGCCCGCCAAAATCTAACAATAACCTGAACTGATTTGGCGCACAGATTAGCAGGCCTTGATTGGTATAATTGGAGGCCTGTTCCAGAAGTAAAATGTTGTTCAAAGGAGTTCGAACCGATGGGGTCAAGTTCAACCACAAGGAAAGCCATCGTCGAGCAACATCAAGACCAAGGAGCAAGCATCTCAAAGCAGTTCTCTCTCGAAGAAGAAGAAGTAACACACTATCGGACACCTCGCGGCACCAAGGGCCCCACGAAACAACCAACCAAATATTACCCACAGCCAACCGGGTAATATTGGGCCACCGCGACCAACGGAAAACCAACTTGGAAGAAACCAAAGATCCGCAAGTTTTTCCACTCTACAAACTATTCTGACTTACCCCGGGTAAGATTTTATTCTAAAGACTCTAGGCCCTATTTCTAACCAAAGAAAATTGGGGACTCACCTGATAGATCCAATACGCACCCTACCGCATCAGCGGACTCGCGAAGACTGACCAGATACACAGGTGAAGTCCTCTACCGCGTCCGGGGTACGGCAGGCCCCAACCGACACCTCTAGTGAACCCCAAAATCGCGAACCAGCCCAACTGTCAAGGAGTTGTTTTTGGTGAGCATTATCCCTGGTCCTTCAGAGCCTAACTTAGCTAGTAAGGTGGGATTGGGAGGGGTGAGAGATTTGTCTACTGTAATTTTTCCCTCGTGTATGTCGAAGTGTTTCCCCATTTTATTAGAGTGTTAAGATTATTGTGTTGTATTTTCTTTCTCAAATAAAAATCAAAGTTCTTGCACCAAAATCAGTTTGTCTGCTGCACTTTTATCACAACCCTCAAATAAGTCCATGGTCTAGAACCAAGGGAGTGGGAGCGATTCGAACTGCTCATAAGTCAGAGGTGAAGCTGACCCCACACACCACCCCCTACACTTGAGAGGGTGCAGAGGAGATTTACCAGAATGGTTCTGGGGATGGGGGATCTTAGCTACAAGGACAGGTTGGAGAAGCTGGATTTGTTTTCATTAGAGCAAAGGAGGTTGAGGGGTGATTTGATAGAGGTGTACAAGATTATGACGGGTTTGGATAGGCTAGACGGGGAAAGGCTGTTCCCACTAGTTGATGGTACAAGGACTAGGGGACACAGATTTAAGGTTTTGGGCAAGAGATACAGGGGGGATGTGAGGAAAAACTTTTTTACGCAGCGAGTGGTGAGGACCTGGAACTCGCTGCCGACGGAAGTGGTGGAAGCGGAGACACTCAATGTTTTCAAGGGGAGACTGGATAGGCACTTGAGGGAAATAAACTTGCAGGGCTCCGGGGATAGAGCGGGGGAATGGGACTGACTGGATTGCTCTACAGAGAGCTGGCACGGACTCGATGGGCCGAATGGCCTCCTCCTGTGCCGTTATGGCTCGACTCTATGTAATGATGTTCATTCCATGGAGAGTGAGCATTGAAAGAGTAAGCCCAGAGAGCTGGGGAGGAGAGGGCTGGGGAGCAGGTATTGAAGAAATGACCTTAGACCAGGGCAGGGCTGGAGAGCAGAGGGCTGGGGAGCAGGTATTGAAGCAATGAACTTAGACCAGGGCAGGGCTGGAGAGCAGAGGGTTGGGGAGCCAGTATTGAAGAATTGACCTTCGACCAGGGCAGGGCTGGAGAGCAGGTATTGAAGCAATGAACTTAGACCAGGGCAGGGCTGGAGAGCAGAGGGCTGGGGAGCCGGTATTGAAGAATTGACCTTAGACCAGGGCAGGGCTGGAGAGCAGAGGGTTGGGGAGCCAGTATTGAAGAATTGACCTTAGACCAGGGCAGGGCTGGAGAGCAGAGGGCTGGGGAGCAGGTATTGAAGCAATGAACTTAGACCAGGGCAGGGCTGGAGAGCAGAGGGCTGGGGAGCCGGTATTGAAGAATTGACCTTAGACCAGGGCAGGGCTGGAGAGCAGAGGGTTGGGGAGCAGGTATTGAAGCAATGACCTTAGACCAGGGCAGGGCTGGAAAGCAGAGGGTTGGGGAGCAGGTATTGAAGCAATGACCTTAGACCAGGGCAGGGCTGGAGAGCAGAGGGTTGGGGAGCAGGTATTGAAGCAATGAACTTAGACCAGGGCAGGGCTGGAGAGCAGAGGGCTGGGGAGCCGGTATTGAAGAATTGACCTTAGACCAGGGCAGGGCTGGAGAGCAGAGGGTTGGGGAGCAGGTATTGAAGCAATGACCTTAGACCAGGGCAGGGCTGGAAAGCAGAGGGTTGGGGAGCAGGTATTGAAGCAATGACCTTAGACCAGGGCAGGGCTGGAGAGCAGAGGGTTGGGGAGCAGGTATTGAAGCAATGAACTTAGACCAGGGCAGGGCTGGAGAGCAGAGGGTTGGGGAGCAGGTATTGAAGCAATGAACTTAGACCAGGGCAGGGCTGGAGAGCAGAGGGCTGGGGAGCAGGTATTGAAGAATTGACCTTAGACCAGGGCAGGGCTGGAGAGCAGAGGGCTGGGGAGCCGGTATTGAAGAATTGACCTTAGACCAGGGCAGGGCTGGAGAGCAGAGGGTTGGGGAGCAGGTATTGAAGCAATGACCTTAGACTAGGCCAGGGCTGGAGAGCAGAGGGTTGGGGAGCAGGTATTGAAGCAATGACCTTAGACCAGGGCAGGGCTGGAGAGCAGAGGGTTGGGGAGCAGGTATTGAAGCAATGAACTTAGACCAGGGCAGGGCTGGAGAGCAGAGGGTTGGGGAGCAGGTATTGAAGCAATGAACTTAGACCAGGGCAGGGCTGGAGAGCAGAGGGTTGGGGAGCAGGTATTGAAGCAATGACCTTAGACCAGGGCAGGGCTGGAGAGCAGAGGGCTGGGGAGCCGGTATTGAAGAATTGACCTTAGACCAGGGCAGGGCTGGAGAGCAGAGGGTTGGGGAGCAGGTATTGAAGCAATGACCTTAGACCAGGGCAGGGCTGGAGAGCAGAGGGCTGGGGAGCAGGTATTGAAGCAATGACCTTAGACCAGGGCAGGGCTGGAGAGCAGAGGGTTGGGGAGCAGGTATTGAAGAATTGACCTTAGACCAGGCCAGGGCTGGAGAGCAGAGGGTTGGGGAGCAGGTATTGAAGCAATGAACTTAGACCAGGGCAGGGCTGGAGAGCAGAGGGCTGGGGAGCCGGTATTGAAGAATTGACCTTAGACCAGGGCAGGGCTGGAGAGCAGAGGGTTGGGGAGCAGGTATTGAAGCAATGACCTTAGACCAGGGCAGGGCTGGAGAGCAGAGGGTTGGGGAGCAGGTATTGAAGCAATGACCTTAGGCCAGGGCAGGGCTGGAGAGAAGAGGGTTGGGGAGCAGGTATTGAAGCAATGACCTTAGACCAGGGCAGGGCTGGAGAGCAGAGGGTTGGGGAGCAGGTATTGAAGCAATGACCTTAGACCAGGGCAGGGCTGGAGAGCAGAGGGTTGGGGAGCAGGTATTGAAGCAATGACCTTAGACCAGGGCAGGGCTGGAGAGCAGAGGGTTGGGGAGCAGGTATTGAAGCAATGACCTTAGACCAGGGCAGGGCTGGAGAGCAGAGGGTTGGGGAGCAGGTATTGAAGAATTGACCTTAGACCAGGCCAGGGCTGGAGAGCAGAGGGTTGGGGAGCAGGTATTGAAGCAATGAACTTAGACCAGGGCAGGGCTGGAGAGCAGAGGGCTGGGGAGCCGGTATTGAAGAATTGACCTTAGACCAGGGCAGGGCTGGAGAGCAGAGGGTTGGGGAGCAGGTATTGAAGCAATGACCTTAGACCAGGGCAGGGCTGGAGAGCAGAGGGTTGGGGAGCAGGTATTGAAGCAATGACCTTAGGCCAGGGCAGGGCTGGAGAGAAGAGGGTTGGGGAGCAGGTATTGAAGCAATGACCTTAGACCAGGGCAGGGCTGGAGAGCAGAGGGTTGGGGAGCAGGTATTGAAGCAATGACCTTAGACCAGGGCAGGGCTGGAGAGAAGAGGGTTGGGGAGCAGGTATTGAAGAATTGACCTTAGACCAGGGCAGGGCTGGAGAGCAGAGGGCTGGGGAGCCGGTATTGAAGAATTGACCTTAGACCAGGGCAGGGCTGGAGAGCAGAGGGTTGGGGAGCAGGTATTGAAGCAATGACCTTAGACCAGGGCAGGGCTGGAGAGCAGAGGGTTGGGGAGCAGGTATTGAAGCAATGACCTTAGACCAGGGCAGGGCTGGAGAGCAGAGGGTTGGGGAGCAGGTATTGAAGCAATGACCTTAGACCAGGGCAGGGCTGGAGAGAAGAGGGTTGGGGAGCAGGTATTGAAGCAATGACCTTAGACCAGGGCAGGGCTGGAGAGCAGAGGGTTGGGGAGCAGGTATTGAAGCAATGACCTTAGACTAGGGCAGGGCTGGAGAGCAGAGGGCTGGGGGGATCTGGTGAAGATTGATAAATTCACTTACATAAGAACTGGGAGCAGGAGTCGGCCATTCGGCCCCTCGGGCCTTCTCCGCCCTTCAATGAGATCATGGCTGATCATCGACCTCAATTCCACTTTCCTGCACTATCCCCATTTCCCTTGATTCCCTTAATATCAAAAAATCTTAAGTTTTTTTGTGTGAATAACGAAACACCGATTTCAATAATTTTCCTGGGGTGTGTCTTATTTGTTTAACCTGAAAATGGAAAAGCTTATATACTTTGCCATATTTACAGTATATGGAATCACTGAAATTATGGTCGTCCACACCCATGTGGAAATGCTGACAAATATCAGAGAGTTCTGGAAAACAATTTTTAACATTTCAAACATGAGTCATTAACGGAATCGCTTATTATTATGCTTGAGACAGGAGCAGAGCCCTGTCATGCCTCAATCAGAAACAAGTTCGGTTCTTTCAGATGGGTCGGTGTGATTTAAAGACTGGCTTTGGGGAGCTGTATTATTTGAAGAGTTATTTTTCTCTTTGTGGGAAGAAAGGTGACATATCAAATAGTCTGGAGATAGTCCTTCGTTTTGAGGGGAGCGAGGCAGTCATTGTTGGTGCCAGTGCCTGTAATCGGAATCTAACCAGGTCAAGTTTGTTGGGGCAGTCCTGTGTGTCTTTGAAATGTTAAAGGTTGTGATTGTACAGACTCCTATCAGACATTCTAAATAGTCTCTCAGGAGGTCACGTGCCAAGAGTAAATGGCACCGAAATTCCTCAGGGTGTGATCATGGCAAAGCCATCCAATGCCCACCCTGTTGACGTTTAATAGAAAGACAGACTTGCATTTCTATGGCGCCTTTCACGACCTCAGGACGTCCCAAAGCGCTTTATAGCCAATGAAGTACTTTTTGAAGTGGAGTCACTGTTGTAATGTGGGAAACGCGGCAGCCAATTGCGCACAGCAAGCTCCCACAAACAGCAATGAGATCATCTGTTTTAGTGATGTTGGTTGAGGGATAAATATTGGCGAGGACTCGTGGGGGAGAACTCTCCTGTTCTTCTTCAAAATAGTGGCCATGGGATCTTTTACATCCACCTGAGAGAGCAAACGGGGCCTCGGTTTAATGTCTCATCTGAAAGACGGCACCTCCGACAGTGCAGCACTCCCTCAGCACTGCACTGGAGTGTCAGCCTGGATTAGATGCTCAAGTCTCTGGAGTGAGACTTGAACCCAGAACGGTCTAACTCAGAGGCGAGAGTGTTACCCACTGAGCCACAGCTAACAAGTTTATGGGGTGAATGGGTGGGCACCTCATTTGCATGGGGCAGGTTGGCACAAGCGCCACTTCAGGCATATCTCTGGCACTCATCCACCCATGGAAACTCACCCATTCGCCCGCTGTGGGGGGAGGGGGGACAGTTTCCAAGGCTCCTATTTCCCTGCCAATCTTAGGCAGTCCCTCGGAACCGAGGATGACTTGCTTCCACACTAAAAATGAGTTCTCAGGTGACTGCTGAGTCCAATGCGGGACCTACAGTCTCTGTCACAGGTGGGGCAGACGGTGGTTGAAGGGGCGGGTGGGTGGGATGCTTGGGTTGACGTGCGCTCCTTCCGCTGCCTGCGCTTGGCTTCCGCTTGCTCCCGGCGAAGAGACTCAAGGTGTTCGGCGTCTTCCCGGATGCTTCTCCTCTACTTTGTGCGGTCTTGGGCCAGGGATTCCCAGGTGTCGGTGGGGATGTTGCATTTTTTCAAGGAGGCTTGAGGGTGTCCTTGAAGCGTTTCCTCTGCCCACCTGAATCTCTTGCCATGTCGGAGCTCTGAACAGAGTGCTTGTTTTGGGAGTCTCGTATCGGGCATGCGGACGATGTGACCTGTCCATCGGAGCTGATCGAGCGTGGTCAAAGCTTCGATGCTGGGGATGTTGGCCTGAACGAGATCACTGACATTGGTGCGCCTATCCTGCCAATGGATTTGCAGGATCTTGCAGAGGCAGCGTTGGTGGTACCTCTCCAGTGCTTTGAGGCGCCTGCTGTACATGGTCCATGTCTCTGAGGCATACAGGAGGGCGGGTATCACTACTGCTCTGTAGACCATGAGCTTAGTGCCGGGTTTGAGGTCCTGGTCTTCAAACACTGTCTTCCTCAGGCGACCGAAGGCTGCACTGGCACACTGAAGGCGGTGTTGGACTTCGTCGTCGAATGGTGACCACCTCTCGGCCCCCTGAGCAAGGCCACTTTTCTGGCCTGGACTCCACGGTGGGACCCACTTGCACCCGTGTGGAGGCCGGTACACCTCCTACTGAGGCCTGAACAGTGGGAGCTTCCGGCTTAGGGAGTCTCCACTCCTGGCCATCATTTGCCTTGTAAGGGGTGGACACAAGGCACCAAGGAAAGGCCTGGAAACAGTAGAGACTTAGTGCAACCAGACTTGTGGACACTCACCAGTGAAAAGTGTTGGGAGAAAGTCTGAATTGCAACAGTGCTCATGTAAAAAAGCATATTAAAACCTGCGTTAGACGATTATTTTCTATAGTTAAACCTCAGAGTGTTTTAATTATAAACCCCGACAGGGCTTTGTTAACACATCATTCTGTGTGCTTGTTTAATGAAGTCGTTAATCTGATCGTTAACAACTTCACAAAAATATAGGTATTATTTATTTAAAAGCTGCCCTGTGAATTAGAAGTTCTGGCGTGGACTCCACTGGTATTTTTATATATAATACTTGGTCCATGTGATCTCCTGGATTGGTTTCGATCTCCTCAGGGGCTTGGAGAGGAATTTTCCAGAGTATCTTTTCCCTTCTATCCGCAGCATAACAAAGACCGCCTATTTCCACCTCCGTAACATTGACGGTCTCCGCCCTTGCTTCAGCTCATCCGCTGCTGAAACCCTCATCCATGCCTTTGTTACCTCTAGACTTGACTATTCCACCCTACGTAAACTTGATGTCATCCTAACTCGCACCAAGTCCCGTTCACCCATCACCCCTGTGCTGACCTACATTGGCTCCCGGTTAAGCAGCACCTCGATTTCAAAATTCTCATCCTTGTTTTCAAATCCCTTCATGGCTTCGCCCCTCCCTATCTCTGTAATCTCCTCCAGCCCCACAATCTCCTCCCCACCCCGCCCTGAGATATCTGCGCTCCTCTAATTCTGCCCTCTTGAGCATCCCTGATTTTTATCGCTCCACCATTGGTGGCCGTGCCTTTTGTTGCCTGGGCCCTAAACTCTGGAATTCCCCCCCTAAACCTCTCCGCCTCGCTACCTCTCTATCCTCCTTCAAGATGCTCCTTAAAACCTACCTCTTTGACCAAGCTTTGCCCTAATTTATCCTTGTCAAATTGTTTGTCTTATAACGCTCCTGTGAAGCGCCTTGGGACATTTTACTACGTTAAAGGCGCGATATAAAGACAAGTAGTTGTTGTTGTTGGCCCTGGGTTTTTTATCTCTTGTTTTGTCTCTCTCAGGAGATTACAGGGCTGTAGAGGGGGGGAGGGAGAAAGTGTCTAGTTATGATGCTCCCACCATCATTGTGTGGGGCAGGCTTGATGGACCAGCTGGTCTTTTGCTGCCTTTCAATCCCGTATGATCGGAATTGTAATATAGTAAATGTAACTTAATGTTGGATAGGTTTTTGGCTGGGCGTCATTGCTAGGGTAAGTGGCATAACTAGCCATGACAAACCCCACAAATTTCTACTTCGACACCATCCAGGACAAAGCAGCCCGTTTGATTGGCACCCCATCCACCACCTTAAACATTCACTCCCTCCACCACCGGCGCACCGTGGCTGCAGTGTGTACCATCCACAAGATGCACTGCAGCAACTCGCCAAGGCTTCTTCGGCAGCACCTCCCAAACCCGCGACCTCTTCCACCTAGAAGGACAAGGGCAGCAGGCGCATGGGAACACCACCACCTCCAATTCCCCTCCAAGTCACACACCATCCTGACTGGGAAATATATCGCTGATCCTTCATCATCGCTGGGTCAAAATCCTGGAACTCCCTCCCTAACAGCACTGTGGGAGCACCTTCACCACACGGACTGCAGCGGTTCAAGAAGGTGGCTCACCACCACCTTCTCAAGGGCAATTAGGGATGGGCAATAAATGCTGGCCTTGCCAGCGACGCCCAGATCCCATATGCAAATAAAAAAATAAATAAGGTTGCCCGAATCCCGCAATGAAAATGGCAGTTTCTGCACAGATCTGAATGATAACAAATCGTTTATTGCAACTAATTTACACCGGTCACCGTCACTTGAATCCGTATTGGCTGGGGGACAACATGGAATAATCAGATATTACAACTGAGCCCCCAGTAGACTCAGATCTGCCCATGAATGAGGATCTCCAGAAGCTCCTGAGATGCCGCCTCAAGTCCGGGAGCCTTTTCTGGTTAGCGGCCGAGACTCTCAAAACCTTCGAACCTGAAGACCAAGTGGCGGGGGGATGTGGGAATCCAGCGGGATCAAGAATCGGGATCTGATCACGGACCCCGTAGATCAACCGCCCGGCTTCACCACGCCCCGTAAAATCTGGCGCACTGCCAACGTGTCAGAGCTTCATACAGGCGCCGCAATCATTGGCTGCATAAATGGAAGGTGAACTCTCTCTCCCCCGAAAAGCTGTTGAGGCTGTGATGGGGGGGGGGGGGGGGCGGCAATTGAAAGCATCGGATTTTTGTTAGGCAAGGGTATTACGGATGTGGAACTAAAGTTGGTGACATGAATCAGTCATTCATGAAAGAAAGACTTATGAAATAATACTGAGCGGCCTACGGGTGGCGCTGACCAGGGAGAGTATAAATGCTCGGGCACGGGCCCAGCTTGCGCAGGACATTCTTAACAGGAACTAGTGAAGGACACAACTAGACCTCCATGTTGTAAAACAGTTGATTAAAGCTTTGTTTAACGCTTAGACCAAGTGCCTAGTAGTTGATATGCCTATCAATTAGTCCAATAAAAGGCGACGAGTTAAGAACGTAACTGAAGGTTTTTATTGGCTAAATAACAGAGCCCACCCTCGTGGGTGATCCGATCCAACAGGGAGGAATACTAGCCAGTCAGCTACCTTTATACCTGGGCAGGTAATGGGCGGAGTCGGAGGTGGTCAGCCCAGGTATAACAGTGCGACAAGAGGCGACCTCGTGTAGTGATGTGACAGTGAGAACAGTGAGAACAATATACAGTGATAACTATAACAGTGGTTTACCACATTCACCCCTTGTTTAGATTAGAGTCCGGCGGGGTGAAGTGTATTACCAGCTCTGGTATGTCAGTCTGTCCGGAGGCTTCGTTAGCCTCTCCGATCGTCGCAGCGGCGGTGTTACATTATCCGGTGTTAAAGCTGGTGTCTGCGTAGTCGGCAAAGGCTCGTGGGGTTCCGGCATGCCGTCTACCTCGGCTGGACTCGGGGGGTTGGGAGGGGGGGGTGAGGGTGCGAGGTCTCGTAAGGAGACAGTGTCCTCCCGTCCGTCTGGGTAAGCCACATAGGCGTACTGGGGGTTGGCGTGCAGGAGGTTCACCTTCTCGACCAGGGGGTCCGTTTTATGGGCCCTCACGTGCTTTCGCAGCAAGACGGGTCCCGGAGAGGTCAGCCAGGTTGGTAGGGTGGTTCCCGTAGTCGACTTCCTGGGGAAGACAAACATTCGAGCATGGGGGGTGGTGTTAATGGCAGTGCAAAGTAGTGACCGGATGGAGTGCAGCGCAATCGGGAGGACCTCTTGCCAGCGGGAGGTTGGGAGGCCCTTAGACTTTAAGGCTAAGAGGGTGGCCTTCCATACCGTCGCGTTCTCTCTTTCCACCTGGCCGTTCCCTCGGGGGTTGTAGCTGGTGGTCCTGCTTGCTGCAATACCCCTCTCCAATAGGAACTGACGGAGTTCCTCGCTCATGAAGGAGGCGCCCCGGTCACTATGTATATAGTTCGGGAACCCGAACAAGGCGAAGAGTTTGTTCAGGCATTTAATGACCGTGTTACTGGTCATGTCTGGGCAGGGGAAGGCAAAGGGGAAACGGGAGTACTCATCAACGATGTTGAGGAAGTACACATTACGGTCGGATGACGGTAGGGGCCCCTTGAAGTCGATGCTCAGACGCTCGAAGGGGCGGGTGGCCTTGATCAGGCTTGCTCTGTCCGGCTTATAGAAGTGCGGTTTGCACTCAGCACAGATCTGGCAGTTCCTGGTCATGGTCCTGACCTCCTCGATGGAGTATGGCAGGTTGCGGGCCTTCATGAAATGGTAGAGTCTGGTGACTCCGGGGTGGCAGAGGTCATTGTGGAGGGTCTGAAGTCTATCACTTTGCGCGCTGGCGCATGTAATGCGTGAAAGAGCATCAGGGGGGTCGTTCAGTTTACCGGGCCGGTACAAGATCTCATAATCATAGGTGGAAAGCTCGATTCTCCACCTCAAGATTTTGTCGTTCTTGATCTTGCCCCTCAGCTTGTTATTAAACATGAAGGCAACCGAGCGTTGGTCGGTGAGGAGGGTAAATCGTTTGCCTGCCAAGTAGTGCCTCCAGCGCCGTACTGCCTCCACAATTGCCTGGGCTTCCTTCTCGACCGACGAGTGTCGGGTCTCGGGGCCCTGTAGGGTCCTTGAGAAGAAGGCTACCGGCCTACCCTCCTGGTTAAGGGTAGCGGCTAGGGCGAAGTCGGATGCATCGCTCTCCACTTGGAAGGGGATTGACTCATCCACTGCGTGCATTGTGGCCTTGGCTATGTCTCCCTTAATGAGGGAGAAGGCCGCGCACGCCTCTTCCGTGAGGGGGAAGGATGTGGTTTTCAGGAGGGGTCTGGCTTTGTCCGCATAATTGGGTACCCATTGGGCATAGTAGGCGAAAAGCCCCAGGGTTCTCCTAAGTGCTTTTGGACAGTGGGGGAGGGGTAGCTCCATGAGGGGGCGCATTCTTTCGGGGTCGGGGCCGATGACTCCGTTCTCTACTACACAGCCAAGGATGGCAAGGCGCGCTGTGTTAAACACGCATTTCTCCTTATTGTAGGTGAGGTTCAGCCGTTGGGCCGTACGGAGGAATTTCTCCAGATTCACGTCATGGTCCTGCCGGTTGCGGCCGCAGATGGTGACGTTATCGAGATAGGGGAAAGTGGCCTGTAGTCCGTTCTGGTCAACCATCCGGTCCATCTCCCGTTGGAAAACCGAGACCCCGTTGGTGACACCAAAGGGGACCCTAAGGAATTGGTAGAGGCGGCCATTCGCCTCGAAGGCGGTGTACTGGCTGTCCTCCGGGCTGATGGGGAGTTGGTGGTAGGCCGACTTGAGGTCGATGGTCGAGAATACGCGGTATTGTGCAATCTCATTGACCATGTCCGATATGCGGGGGAGGGGGTATGCGTCCAGCTGGGTGTATCTGTTTATGGTCTGGCTGTAGTCGATAACCAGGCGATTTTTGTCGCCGGTCTTGACTACCACCACCTGGGCACGCCAGGGGCTGCTGCTCCCCTCAATAATGCCCTCTTTCAGGAGTCGCTGCACCTCAGAGCTAATGAAGGCTCTGTCCCCAGCGCTGTACCGCCTGCTCTTAGTAGCGACAGGTTTGCAGTCGGGGGTGAGGTTAGCGAACAGGGAAGGTGGCGGTACCTTGAGGGTGGATAGGCTGCAGGTGTTACGCGGTGGGCGGTTTAACTTTCGCTGGTTGTCGACTGTGAGTGGGGGGAGGGGTCCACCGTATGCTAGGGTTACACTTTGGAGGTGGGATTGGAAGTCCAGCCCTAGTATGACGGCAGCGCACAGCTGGGGGAGTACGAGGAGTTTAAAATTTTTATACTCTGTCCCTTTAACCGACAATGTCACGACACAGTAGCCGCTGATGTCTGTGGCGTGCGACCTCGATGCCATCGAGATGCGGCTGCGCGTTGGCAGGACGGGGAGGGAGTAGTGGCTCACCGTGTCTGGGTGGATGAAGCTCTCCGTGCTTCCGCTGTCGAACAGGCAGGTCGTGGCGTGGCCGTTGACTTTGATGTCCATCATTGAGCTGGCCAGGTGGTGCGGGCGGGCTTGATCCAGGGTCACGGAAGCTAGGGTGTAGATGAGCGCGTCGTTGTCATGACAAGATGGCGGCGAAGATGGCGGCCCCCGTAGTTCACATGAGGCTCTGTTTAAATCGTTTGCCCCGCACAAAGATGGCCGCCCCTGCTGTTCCCATGAGGCTCTGCAGGCTTCGGCTGCCCCGCACAAAGATGGCCGCCCCTGGTTTTCCCATGAGGCTCTGCAGGCTTCGGCTGCCCCGCACAAAGATGGCCGCCCCCAGGGTTCGCATGAGGCACTGCTGGCTTCTGAGGATTTGCTTCTGCAGGCCTTGGAGAAGTGGCCTTTCTTGAGGCAGGTTTTGCAGGTCGAGTTTTTGGCTGGGCAGCGCGACCTCGGATGCTTCTCCTGGCCGCAAAAGAAGCAGCCAGCGGCCCGATCGGGGTTGCCTGATGTCGGGGCCGGTACCGGGGCTAGCGGGCCCGGTCGGATCCGTGATGCAGACGCTGAGGTAGGTCCCGGGGGCAGCGCTGTGAAGGGTGGTGGGGTGGGGGTCGGGCCCGAGTCCCAGGGTCGCGAATAGTACCTGGCAAACGCTTCCTGGTCTTGCTGGGTGGCCTCTAGGGTGAGGGCGAGGGCTTCGGCCTTGTCCAGGTCTATGTCCTTAGCTTCAAGCAGTCTTTGTCGTGTGTAGTCGGAACGTAGGCCTCTCACCAAGGCGTCGCGGACATTGTCTTCCATGTTCGCAGTAGCCGTCACCGCTTTAAAGTCACAGTTCCTGCCGAGTTGTCTCAGCGCTCGTGAAAATTCAGCTATCGATTCTCCTGGCTGTTGCTGGCGAGATCTTAAGAGATGCCTAGTGTACATGTAGTTTACCGGGCTCCGGTACTGCTGTTTCAGTAGGTTGATGGCGTCGTCGTACGTAGTCATGTCCTGGATGAGTGTATATACTCTCGGGCTCGCTTGGGCTTTCAGGACTCTTAGTTTGGATCTCTGAGGGACGACGGCTTCCTCCAGGTACGATTCGAAGCAGTCCAGCCAGTGTTTGAAGTCGTTGGCTGAGTTTGGTGCCTGTGGGTTTAGATCCAGGTATGGTGGTTTCAAGGCTTGCAGCCAAGCCGGCTGGTGTGGCCCGTTGTCTGGAGGCTGCTGTTGCTGTGCTGCTGGGTGAGCTCCTTGCTGTTGCTGTTCATTATCAGACATCTTTAAAATTTAGCCAATAAAATTGATATGCCTATCAATTAGTCCAATAAAAGGCGACGAGTTAAGAACGTAACTGAAGGTTTTTATTGGCTAAATAACAGAGCCCACCCTCGTGGGTGATCCGATCCAACAGGGAGGAATACTAGCCAGTCAGCTACCTTTATACCTGGGCAGGTAATGGGCGGAGTCGGAGGTGGTCAGCCCAGGTATAACAGTGCGACAAGAGGCGACCTCGTGTAGTGATGTGACAGTGAGAACAGTGAGAACAATATACAGTGATAACTATAACAGTGGTTTACCACAGTAGTTTTCTTACGTCAGTTGGTAAATGGAGTTAAGATACAGATCAATTTGAATGGCAGAACAGGTTTGAGGGGCTGAATGGCCTCCTCCTGTTGCTATGACGGAGAGGCTTCAGCGCATGGAGCATCTTGTGAACCACTGCTCACATGGTGGAATAGCTCTGATTCACTCCATCTCGCCACAGGCCATTGAGTGGACGACAAACTTGGACATTTGTTGCTTCTCGAGCTGCCATGAGAAGGAAGGATCAACGTGAACATGTACAATGCATTAATGGAGCATGTTAGTTAAAGCTCAGGGTAAATTTCCCCAAAGCCTTTGCACCTTCTTGCCTTGTCCAGATGTGAAAGCTGCAGTTTCAGGAAGCCACAATACAATTGCAGCTACCTAGGACATTCCGGGGCAGGGCGGTGGCTGTGGGAATGGGCGGAGTCAATCGACTCCGCACAGAATGCTGCCTTTAGCAGTGCAAGCATATAAATCATCATCCACCTGCTTACCTTGGTTTACCATGCCAATTTGTGTGAAAAGAAATGCCCGTATACACAGTAGCTGAAAATTAAATCATTGAGTAAAACTAAACGGCTTCTGATTGGAGAATGTTGCTTCGGTGCCTGTGGCTATGCAGAGTATGTGCCAAAGCTAACAGAACCAAACTGGCTTCTCCCGACGTTTTTCAGGCATGATTACAATGGTCATTGCTTGTTGGAGGGAGGTGTCGTTAATGGACGCCCTTTTTAGTCGCATCGACTTTTTCACTAAAATTAGCAGAGGGAAATCGACCCCAGTTGCTCCACTCTGTTAAGAATCATAGAATGATTCAGCACAGAAGGGGGCCATTCTTCTGCAGATGACACAAAACTTGGAAGTATAGTGAACAGTGAGGAGGATAGCGATAGACTTCAAGAAGACATAGACAGGCTGGTGGAATGGGCGGGCACGTGGCAGATGAAATTTAACGCAGAAAAGTACAAAGTGATACATTCTGATTCAAAGAACGAGGAGAGGCAATATAAACTAAAGGGTACAATCCTAAAGGGGGTGCACGAACAGAGAGACCTGGGGGTATATGTGCACAAATCGTCGAAGGTGGCAGGGCAGGTTGAGAAAGTGGTTAAAAAAGCTAACGGTATCCTGGGCTTCATAAATAGAGACATAGAGTACAAAAGCAAGGAAGTTATGATGAACCTTTATAAAACACTGGTTCGGCCTCAACTGGAGTATTGTGTCCAATTCTGGGCACCGCAATTTAGGAAGGATGTGAAGGCCTTAGAGAGGGTGCAGAAAAGATTTATAAGTTTACAAGTTGTTCTCCTTAGAGCAGAGAAGGTTGAGAGGAGATTTGATAGAGGTGTTCAAAATCATGAGGGGTCTAGACAGAGTGGATCGAGAGAAACTGTTCCCATTGGCGAAAGGGTCGAGAACCAGAGGACACAGATTTAAGGTGATTGGCAGAAGAACCAAAGGTGACATGAGGAAAAACTTTTTTTACGCAGTGAGTGGTTAGGATCTGGAATTCACTGCCTGAGAGGGTGGTGGAGGCAGACTCAATCGTGGCTTTCAAAAGGGAATTGTATAAGTACCTGAAGGAAAAAAATTTGCAGGGCTACGGGGAAAGGGCGGGGGAGTGGGACTCGATGGAGTGCTCTTGCAGAGAGCTGGCACGGGCTCGACAGGCCGAATGGCCTCCTTCTGTGCTGTAACCATTCTATGATTCTATTCGGCCCATGCCTGTGCCGGCTCTTTGAAAGAGCGATTCAATTAGTCCCACTCCCCCTCCGCTCTTTCCCCAGAGCCCTGCAATTTTTTTTCCTTTTCAAGTATTTATCCAATTCCCTTTTGAAAATTACTATTGAATCTGCTTCCACCACCCTATCAAAGCCTTGCCATTTAGGGTATCCTTCCTTTTGCTATTATTTTTCCCAAAATGTACTGCTTTACATTCCTCCGCATTGACCTGCGACTGCGATCATCCTCGTCTGCTCAGCAATGTCCCGCCGCAATCTCTAGCATTCCTCCTCACGCTTTGCCATGCCCTCCAATTTGGTATCATCAGGTAACATCAATATCAGCCCCCTTTTGCCTGTGCCCAAATCATTTGTATAAATGGAAAGCCAAAAGAGGTCCCAGCACACACCCCTGGCACAAGCAACTACCCTCACCCCACCAACTCAAAAACCATCCATTTACCCCTTCTCTTTGCTTTCTGTCCCCTCCGTAGCTATCTTTCTATCCGTGCACTACATTCCCTTTAATACTATCTGCCTTCATTTTCCTAACAAGCCTTTTATGTGCTACCTTATCACATGCCTTCTGAAAATTCATCTGTACATTAGCCACCACATTCCCTTTATCTCTACATGCTGTGGTTTCCTCAAAACAGTCAGTTAAGTTAGTCGAGTGTTAACCGCCCTCTACAAGTCTGTGCTGACTGTCTCTAATTAGGCCACGCCTTTCCAATTGCGCACAAATATCGTCCAGTATTATGGACTCTGGAAGTTTACCCACAACTTTTTCCTCAGGGCTTCTCCCACTCTGTCACCGGAAGTTCGGTGGAAATCCTGTTTGCTAAAGAAAATGTTGGGGGGAATTTCAACCTAAAAAAAACGGGTGGGTTTGGAGCGTGGGGGCAGTTAAATCGTTAAATATGGGATTCCCGACCGGATCCCGCCTGCAACCCGCCCACTTCTGGTTTTAACGGAGGCGGGATGGGGTGCGGGCAGCCAGCCCGCTCCCAGGAGGCGGGATGTCAATTTAAATATTATAAGGAGGCTGGAAGCCTCTTTGTTAACCTCCATCTTGTTTTTAACTGCACGTGGACGGGTTTCACACAATTCGTGAAACTCGGCAGTTAAACCGAGGCGGGAACTGCTGGATCCAGGAGGTAAGTGGCTTCACACCTACCTCCTGGAGCCAGGGTCCCGACCTAACCCACCCCCCGCGATCGGAGACCCCACCACGAGGCCTCCGATTGCCTCCCCAGGCCTCCCCCCACCCCGCCACCGATGATGCGGAGGCCGGCCACTATCCTCCGCTGGCCAGCCACAATCTTCCCTTCACCACCCCGATCATCTGGCCCCGATCCTCTCTCCCCCGCCGCTCCCCAATCATCTGCCCGTCTCCCCACCCCCCAATCCTTTTAATGGCATGGCCCGATCCCCGATCCCTGGCCGACTCCCCACCCCCCGATCCTTTTAACAGCACAGCCCGATCCCCGACCCGCCCTCCCTCCTCTGTGCGGCCTAGTGCCGCAGACCTACCCGCTCGCAGCCAGCCAGCCTCTCGATCTGGCTTGCTGCGGGCGGGAAACCAAGGCCTCGCATGCAAATCAGGCCCCGCCGTTAAAGGCGGCAAGGCCTGCGGGAAACCCGGCCTTCCGGGTTTCTGCCGAGGTTACAGCGGCGGAGCGGGAGAAACCCTGAGGAAATTCAGTCACCCCGCAACTGCCTTATAATTTCCTCACACCATTCCCATTTCTGAAGATGTTCCGAAAATTATGATTAGTGTTTCCATTATCTCCTGCCCAACCTCCCTCGGGATTCTGAGCCGCATACCATATGGGCCTAGTGAGTTTTCCACTTTTTTTAACTTTCTTTTGAAGATGTCTCTCCAGTAGTGGCTCTTCCGTATCCTCCTTGAGTACTCCTACAGTCCCACTTTCCCCTTCCAATGTAAAAACTGAGGCAAAATATTTATTAAGCATTTCTGCCATTCCCTGAATCTCACGTACAAGATGGCCCCACTTCATCGCTAAGTGCTCCTACCTCTTCCTTGACTATACTTTAATTTTATGTCCTATTTTGACCACCAGGCTTCTTTCATACTCCCTCTCAACTTTCCGAATCCCCCTTTTTGCTTACCTTCCGTACTTTTATATTTCTCAGCTGTGGCTCAGTGGGTAGCACCCTTGCCTCTGAGTCAGAAGGTCGTGGGTTCAAGTCCCACTCCAGAGACCTGAGCACAAAAATCTAGGCTTACACTCCAGTGCAGCGCTGAGGGAGTGCAGCGCTGAGGGAGTGCTGCACTGTCAGAGGTGCCGTCTTTCGGATGAGACGTTAAACCGAGGCCCCGTCTGCTCTCTCAGGTGGATGTAAAAGATCCCATGGCACTATTTCGAAGAAGAGCAGGGGAGTTCTCCCCGGTGTCCTGGGGCCAATATTTATCCCTCAACCAACATCACTAAAGCAGATTATTTGGTCATTATCATATTGCTGTTTGTGGGAGCTTGCTGTGCGCAAATTGGCTGCCTCGTTTCCCACATTACAACAGTGACCACACTCCAAAATAAAACTAGTAGTTCATTGGCTGTAAAGCACTTTGAGACATCCGGTGGTCGTGAAAGGCGCTACAGAAATGTAAGACTTTCTTTCTTTCTCTCAGTCCCAAGCCCGAGACTGACTGACCTTCACCTGAAAAGCTGCCACAAAAAAAAAAACCATAAAACACTGTGCGGATTCTGCTGACAACAGCACAACTTTCAGCCAGGCTAAACCGATTAGTAATGGGAGGAGAAACATACTTTAAAAGAAACTTGCAAGTTCGAACAAGGCGTTTGGCTTCTTCTCGAATGGTTTTCTGTAGCGGGTTTCAACCTGACTCGCTGTATTCAAAGCTGACAAGGTGAAGCAAATTCATCAGACTATTTATTTGCTGACAGCTACGGTGTTCAAAGCTTAGCTTCCATGAGTAACAAATCCCCGTCAGCATAAAGATCTTGTTGCAGCCTGTGTCCTTGTTTAAGGCAGGCACCACATCATTTCACCTTCTTGTTCCATTGACAAGCAGATGTTAAATGACCAGATGGGCGTTTTCTTTTTTAAAATAACTTCGTCTCCTCACTCACCTTTTTAGGCCAAGGAGAAAATTGAACTTATGGTCGCGCGTGTAATGCAGGGGGACCCTGCAAAAGCCTGTAAACCGTCTAACAAAGGATTTTTTGCACTAACTCGTCTTGATAAATGTTTCTGCGCCCGAAGGTGAAGGATATTTGTTCTGGGGAATGGTGCGCTTTCCTCTTTCAGGCATCAAGCACTCCCACCGCTCAGCTATCACTTAGCTGCAGAGTGGAGCTACCCTCTATACTGTTCCAGCAACGTGCCTCAGCCCCAGCGACAGAGGAGCACCCACTATTGTGCCAGTGAGGTATTCCTCTGTTCCACATTACAACAACGACAACTTGCATTTATCTAGCGCCTTTTGTGTAGTAACAGGAGTGTTATCTAATAAAATTTGACACCTATCCACATAAGGAGATATTAGGACAGGTGACCAAAAGCTTGGTCAAAGAGGTAGGTTTTAATGAGCGTCTTAAAGGAGGAGAGAGAGGTAGCGAGGCGGAGAGGTTTAGGGAGGGAATTCCAGAGCTTCGGGCCTAGGCAGCAGAAGGCACGGCCGCCAATGATGAAGCGATTAAAATCAGGGATGTGCAAGAGGCCAGAATTGGAAGACCGCAGAGACCTTGGAGGGTTGTAGGGCTGGAGGAGGTTACAGAGATAGGGAGGGGCGAGGTCATGGAGGGATTTGAACACAATTCGAGCACAGGGGTGATGGGTGAACGGGACTCGGTGCGAGTTAGGACACAGGTAGGCAGGGTTTTGGATGAGCTCAAGTTTATGGAGGATGGAAGATGGGAGGTCGGCCGGGAGAGCCTTGGAATAGTCAAGTCCAGAGGTAACGAATTAGCCATTCTGCGTCCTCTCTGACAAAGATCACCGTTCAGTAGTTATTTGGGAGAAGTTTGTACCGTTACAGTTGGGAGTTGAGACTGCCCAAAACTCATTTCACATAACGCCACTGCAGCAAGCAGAGAGAGCATACGTTTACCCCACCAGTCTGGGCGGGATTCAAACCTTGGTCCTGCAGGTTCAGTGTCAGCGTGCTAACATACGGCACCACCCAGTCCTGAAATACAGAATTCATAGAATCAAAAAAGATACAGCACAGAAGGAGGCCATTCGGCCCATCGTGCCTGTGCCGGCTCTTTGAAAGAGCGATCCAATTAGTCCTACTCCCCCGCTCTTTCCCCATAGCCCTGCAATTATTTTTCCTTTTCAAGTATTTCTTCAAATCCCCTTTGAAAGTTACTGTCGAATCTGCTTCCACCGCCCTTTCAGGCAGCGCGTTCCAGATCACAACAACTCGCTGTCATAGCTCCTCATCTCCCCCGCTGGTTCTTTTGTCAGTTTTACCTTGTAGACCTTCTTCAGTAAATCAATGCAAAGAGGGTTTAACAGATAAAAAGAGCCATTGCAACCGTGACTGATGCAAATGGCCCAGTCACTAGGAACCAGGCTTGGTTGTGGGAAGTGACGGGAGTGGGGGGAGAAGTGGTGGGGGGGTCTTAAAACTACTTGGAGAAAAATAATGAGAACAGCCTGGTGAGGATGCCAGCAAGTTACAGTTAAGAGACACAACCTTTAAAGAAGCACATCTTATTTACAAAGTGCCAAATGTTTTCTTAATCAAAGCCACAAGGGGAAAAGTCAATCAGTGAACCCCTTCTGGAGAAGGGAGAAAGCTGTTGAAATAAATGAAGCCCAAAGCCCGATACATAGCTGTATCTGGGTTACCATCATTGGGCGTATACTGTGCAGGGAATCTAAGATTTGGTTATGTTGATACAGGTTTAGTGTTAAGTCTTGCATGCCTCATACTCGCAATTCCTGTCAAAACTGCAACAGGATCCCAGGGCATCAACTTGGGGAACAACTCCTCAATCCTCACCTGTCAGGCCCTGCAGGGCATTTTATTAAAAGGAATGTACCTCCACCCTGTAGGACTCTCTTACTCAGGATTGAATTACTTGGTTTCAAAAAGATTCCTCTTCTTCATTGGCAGAAATGACAGGGGAAATGTATAAAAATGGCAAGTGGATTCGATATATAAAGGCAATCAATTGTTAAAACGCTCCGAAAGGTTGCCTGGGCCTTTTATTCATTTTTCTGCTAACAATCAATCGGATCAGCAGGAAACACGGGGCTTGTTTGAATCCATTTTAAACAGCCAATATGTGCTGAATTTCAAGAATGTAAAAGACTTAGTTAGAGGACACAAAATAATGAAAGGTAGACAAAAGGCTGAAGCAGGCAAGCTATTGAATTTGGACAGTGAGAAGAACAAGCAGACTAGAGAGAACAAGCATCAAAAAAAGCACTGTTAGAGATTAGAAAAAGTATTTTTCCTTCAGGATAGCAGAGGTGGAACAGACTCCCAGAGAACAGAGTTAATTTGGGGCCAACGGACATCTTTAAAAAGTGCTGCATCGATGACTGCTGAAAGAAAGACTTGCATTTCTATAGCACCTTTCATGACCTCAGGATGTCCCAAAGTGCTTTACAGCCCATGAAGTACTTTTTGAAGTGTAGTCACTGTTGTGATGTAGGAAACACGGCAGTCAATTTGCGCACAGCAAACTCCCACAAACAGCAATGTGATAATGACCAGATTATCTGTTTCAGTGATGTTGATTGAGGGATAAATATTGGCCAGGACACCGGGGAGAGCTCCCCTGCTCTTCTTCGAAATAGTGCCACAGGATCTTTTATGGCCACCTGAGAGAGCAGACAGGGCTGCGGTTTAACATCCAAAAGACGGCACCTCCGACAGTGCAGCTCTCCCTCAGCACTGCACTGGAGTGTCAGCCTAGATTATATGCTCAAGTCTCTGGAGTGGGACTTGAACCCATGGGTTACAGATATACTAATATTGATGCCTAATCATTTTTCAGGGAGTTAGGGAGAGGAATGTAGCGGGCCCTATAATGCAGTCCTGGCATGGTGGCGCGAGGGAGTGCCGGCTCATTGGCTGCTGGCCGTGCCCGCGTCGAAATGAACTGACCTCGAACAATACTGCGACCTTAGCGCCTGTAAATATTTTACACAGAGGCATTTACATGTAAATAGAGGACCAGCCTTTCTGCACCCATTCAAATGTGACTGCACATTGCAAGTAGTAGATTGACTGGAGGATGGCCCTCGGCTCCAAAAGAAACCGTCGTTCTCTCCAGGATCTCCTGCAGCAGCATCTCCTTCGTCACTGAAAAGAGCAGCTCAACTTCAATGTGAGTTTCCGGTCGCCTGTCATTTTAATTCACCGCCCCATTCCCACTCGGACCTCACCGTCCTCGGGCTCTTGCATTGTTCCCCGGAAGCTCAGCGTAAACCTGAGGAACAGCACCTCATCTTCCGATTAGGCACTTTACAGCCTTCCGGACTCAATATCGAGTTCAACAATTTCAGATCATAACCTCGGCCCCTATTATATTTTTATATTTTTTATCCACACTTTTGGTTTGTGCCTTTTCCTTTTTATTTTCTCTCTCCCACATGGCAGCTGTCTCTCACTCTGCCAGCGCATTTCACACTTCATCTCGAGCCATTGTTTGTTTCTTTACCTGTCCTATTACCATCTCGTCTCACCTTGAATATCTCTTAATGTCTCTTCTTTCATCCCCTCCCCCATTTCCCAGCCCCCAAACTGCCTTTTGTTTCATTTCCTGCCTTTTTCTCTCAGTTCTGACGAAGGGTTTCGACCCGAAACGTTAACTCTATTTCTCTCTCCACGGATGTTGCCTGGCCTGCTGAGTTTTCCCAGCATCTTCTGTTGTTAGCTCAACTTCAATGTCTTGCTCCATCCTTTTCTCCTCCGGGACAGCATTAAGGATAAGCAGCGGCTCTTTAAGCGCTGCTGTGCCCCATATCCCTCCCCTGGTCTGCACGTGTTCCTATAATGCCACGGCCCAAGTCGATGGAAACGAGTTCATCTCGCATTATGGTACACGATCAGCTTTGTGCAGCGCAGGTACCTGGTGCCGCCGCACCGGGGCTGCATTACTGACCCCACAATGCAGGCTGACTCTCCAGCGCAGTACTGAGGGAGTGCTGCTCTGTCGGAGCTGCCGCCTTTCAGATGAGACGTTAAACCGAGGCCACCAGCTGCCTGCACAAGGACATTCAGGATCTCATGACGCTATTTGAAGAGGAGTAGAGAGTTCTCTCAGCGTCCTGGACAACATTTCTCCTTCATAGAAGATAGGAGCAGGAGTAGGCCATTCGGCCCCTCGAGCCTGTTCCACCATTTAATGAGATCATGGCTGATCATCCAAATTCAGTACCCTGTCCCTGCTTTCTCCCCATATCCCTTGAGCCTTAAGAAATATATCTAACTCCTTCTTGAATATATTTACTGAATTGGCCTCAACGGCCTTCTGTGGTAGAGAATTCCACAGGTTCACCACTCTCTGGGTGAAGAAATTCCTCCTCATCTCTGTCCTAAATGGCTTACCCCTTATCCTTAGACTGTGACCCCTGGTTCTGGACTCCCCGACCATCGGGAACATCCTTCCTGCATCTAGTCTGTCTAGTCCTGTTAGAATTTTATAAGTTTCAATGAGATCCCCTCTCATTCTTCTAAACTCTAGTGAATATAAGCCTAGCCACATCGAAAAAAATAGGTTAAGTGCTCGCTCATCTCTCTCCTGTGCCTGGGCCAATGCCAGTGCAGAATGGCTGTCAGGGCCACCGACACAACAATAGTCACTGCACTTCAGAAGCAATTCATTGCGTGACGTGCTTTGAGATGTTTCTCCATGATAAGCCATTCGATAAATGCAAGTCTTACCATAAAGTTTGCTTTTTGCACTGGCAGCTGTTATTGTGCAGGAGTTGCACCTCCAAGAGCAGGTCCCCCCACTGCCTGTGACTCAGGCGACTTCACTCCCAAATCACGTCGCACAACTTGCGTCGATACGAAGCTGAAACCGTGTAGTTTAACTAGCCAGTAAGGCTGGGTCACAAACCCCCATCTGGTGCAAGAAGGAGGCTGGAGCGACCCTCGATATATGTTCATCACATAGTTCAAACTGCTTGTTTGAAGTAGCTCCATATTTACTACCTTTCCAACCAGTTAAAGCTTGTCCGGCACAAGAATTCCTGTATTGAACGGTAAAATATTTTGTGGTCATACAATTAAAAGAAGCATTTTGATACATTTGTAAAGGAACTGGGAATCTGGCAAAGTGCTAATTACATGCTGCTACAAGGGCTGAATCTAAATTCCAAAGGATTGATTTATCTGGTATCTCATGAAAGGCTCCGAATCTCTATACTGGAGGCTTAAGAGTGCCAAACCACACCCACCTCCAGCTGCAGGGTTTTCACTGAGACAACTATGTCCTCACAGTATACACATGGGTGGTACCAGACCCTGCCTTTCACCTGCACTGTTTTCCCATCAGTCGAAGGAAAAGTCGATGTGGAGATGCACTGTTAGCTCACTGCAGTTGGCGGGGGAGGTGGGGAGGTGAGGGGGTGGGGGGGGCGGTGGGAGGAGAGGGGTGTCTCTGGTGCTGGTCACTGTCGAATCATTTGTGCCCATGTCTGCCTCCTAAGAATGTTTGTTGGGCAGTCGTGTCGTGCTGGAGAATCACATCTTGGGATGTCAGTGGCGAGGGAACGGAGTTTGTGGCGGGGACCGAAGACAATGGCTTCGGTTTTCCCAATATTTAGAGGGAGGAAATTTCTGTTCATCCAATACTGGATGTCAGACAAGCAGTGAGACAAATCACAGGTTGTGTATTCAATACTGTATAGAGCTCCAATGGTTCACCCTAAGAATCCAGGCCTAACGAGAAACATAGAAACATAGAAGATAGGAGCAGGAGTAGGCCATTCGGCCCCTCGAGCCTGCTCCGCCATTCAATTCGATCATGGCTGATCATCCAAACTCAGTACCCTGTCCCTGCCTTCTCCCCATATCCCTTCATCCCTTTAGCCTTAAGAAATATATCCAACTCCTTCTTGAATATATTTAATGAATTGGCCTCAACTGCCTTCTGTGGTAGAGAATTCCACAGGTTCACCACTCTCTGGGTGAAGAAATTCCTCCTCATCTCTGTCCTAAATGGCTTACTCCTTATCCTTAGACTGTGACCCCTGGTTCTGGACTCTCCCGCCATCGGGAACATCCTTCCTGCATCTAGTCTGTCTAGTCCTGTTAGAATTTTATAAGTTTCGATGAGGTCCCCTCTCATTCTTCTAAACTCTAGCGAATACAAGCCCAATCGACCCAATCTCTCTCCATACGTCATTCCTGCCATCCCAGGTATCAGCCTGGTGAATCTTCGCTGCACTCCCTCCATGGCAAGAACATCCTTCCTCAAATAAGGCGACCAAAACTGCACACAATACTCAAGGTGTGGTCTCACCAAGGCCCTGTACAACTGCAGCAAGACATCCTTGCTCCTGTACTCGAACCCTCTCGCTATGAAGGCCAACATACCATTTGCCTTCTTAACCGCCTGCTGCAACTGCATGCTTACCTTCAGGGACTGGTGCACAAGGACACCCAGGTCTCGTTGCACTTCCCCTTCTCCCAATCTATTGCAGTTCAGATAATAATCTGCCTTCCTGTTTTTGCCACCGAAGTGTATAACCTCACATTTACCCACGTTATATTGCATCTGCCATGCATCTGCCCAATCACCCAACCTGTCCAAATCATACTGGAGTTTCTCTGCATCCTCCTCACAGCACACACGCCCACCCAGCTTTGTGTCGTCTGCAAATTTGGAGATATTACATCTAGTTCCCTCGTCTAGATCATTAATATATATTGTGAATAGCTGGGGTCCTAGGATAACTGCGGTACCCCACTAGTCACTGCCTGCCACTCGGAAAAAGACCCGTTTATTCCAACTCTTTGCTTCCTGTCTGCCAACCAGTTCTCTATCCAAGTCAATACCTTGCCCCCAATCCTATGTGCCTTAACTTTACATGCTAATCTCTTATGCGGGACCTTATCGAAAGCCTTCTGAAAGTCTAAATACAGCACATCCACTGGTTCTCCCTTATCTATTCTACCAGTTACATCCTCAAAAAATTCCCGTAGATTAGTCAAGCACGATTTACCTTTTGTAAATCCATGTTGACTTTGTCCGATCCTGTCACTGTTTTCCAAGTGCTCTGCTATTACATCTTTTATAATGTACTTGTACTAATACTTGTCCAACTATTTGCCAAATCTGGTTTTAAAGACAAAAAAGAAAGACTTGCATTTGTATAGTACATTTCACGACCTCAGGATGTTCCAAAGCGCTTTACAGCCAATGAAGTACTTTTTGAAGTGTAGTCACTGTTGTAATGTAGGAAACGTGGCCACCAATCTGCACACAGCAAGCTCCCACAAACAGCAATGTGATAATGACCAGATAATCTGTTTTTAGTGATGTTGATTGAGGGATAAATATTGGCCAGGACACTGGGGAGAACTCCCCTGCTCTTCTTCGAAATAGTGCCGTGGGATCTGTTACATCCACCCGAGAGAGCAGACGGAACCTCGGTTTAACGTCTCATCTGAAAGACTGTTAGAAACATAAATGCTTACCATTGAGGGCTGATACCATGGTTAGAATATTCCTGCAAAGAAAGCCAGTTTCAAAGACAATCAAAGACTTGAAGAATTGCATGCAACTAAGCCAAAAAAATTGCGTTTGATCTATAGATGGACAGCAGATTCAGGGAAGCCTCTGTCTCACCGGGCTGACCAGCTTTGTTTGTCTGCAGCTCACACTGCGATGCTACAACAAACACTGATATGACAGGAATAAATCTACTCAACGATCAGAAATATTATGGGTACATCAACAACAGAAATTGTCAACACTTTTTTACCCTTCAGGGATTGGTTGTACATTGTACACATCCAGTAGGCCATGTGCCAAATGGAGGTAACCAGCACAGGACGGGAGACAATCTCCCATATAGAGATTCACAGATGTGGCTTCACAACCCTAGAACGCTCCGTAGCCGGAACCTAGAATCAGATGTCAATGGCTAGATATACTTGTAGACATTTCAATAGTGTTCAACTGTACAAGTAAGAACATAAGTACTTTGTTTTGCAATACTGTGAAGGAGGTTTGCCAGAGCATGTTGTCTCTGTAGTCAATCTGTTCTACACACAAGTGACTCAGCCACACACCCCCACACACACACCACACATACATACCACACACACACCCCACACATACACACACCACATACACACATCACACATACATACTACACACAACACATACACACACCACACACACACACCACATACACACACCACACATACATACTACACACACCCCACACAACACATACACACACCACACATACATACCACACACACACACCACATACACACACCACACATACATACTACACACAACACATACACACACCACACACACACAACACATACACACACCACACACACACACCACACACACACACACCACACATACACACACACACCACACACACACCACACAACACATACACACACCACACATACATACCACATACACACACACCACATACACACACCACACATACATACTACACACACACAACACATACACACACCACACATACATACCACATACACACCACATACACATACCACACATACATACTACACACACACAACACATACACACACCACACATACATACTACACACACACAACACATACACACACCACACATACATACTACACACACACACCACACAACACATACACACACCACACATACATACCACACACACACACACCACATACACACACCACACATACATACTACACACACACAACACATACACACACCACACATACATACCACATACACATACCACACATACATACTACACACACACACCACATACACACACCACACATACATACTACACACACACAACACATACACACACCACATACATACCACATACACACCACATACACATACCACATACATACTACACACACACAACACATACACACACACCACACACACACATACACACCCCACACAGACACACCCCACAGACACACACCCCACAGACACACACCCCACACAGACACACCCCACAGACACACACCCCACACACATCCACCCCAAACATACACACCACACCCATGCGCGCACACCACACACATTACACATCTCTCATACAACAACTTGCGTTTATATAGTGCCACACGCACATACGCACCACACGCACACACACACTGGAGCTCTGGAGTGGAGACAGACAGTGGTGGTCTGAAAGCCACCTGTACAGAGTGATAGCCAATCATGCCAACTTGCGAGGTGATTGGATTCCCCACCAATAACTGCAAACTGGTGGATTTGACACAATAAGAGCAACCTTTTCCACCTACAGAAACAGGAAGGAGATGATGTGAAGCAGTGTGAGATTAGGCCAATCCAACTTTCTTCAATTTCATGCCAGGCAGAAAAATGGATGTTGGACTTAGCAATGTTTAGTTTTCTATACGACCAGATACATTCGAGAGATGACAGTGAACTCAGATTTAAAAAATCAGAGGGGTTGGATGGAACAGTTGCTGCCTGAGCGATACAGAGCAGCAAGATCCCGGGTTCACTCTACGATCAATGCCAAGTTAGCTCATCTCAGCTGGGGTGGCGGTCGGACGCTATTGTTAGGCTCAACTTGCTTAGGTCATGAACCCCGGGCGAGGGAGGGGATAAGCAGCCAGGGCTCCTGACATAAGAAAACTACTAGGCACTTGGTCTAAGCGTTAAACAAAGCTTTAATCAACTGTTTTACAACATGGAGGTCTAGTTGTGTCCTTCACTAGTTCCTGTTAAGAATGTCCTGCGCAAGCTGGGCCCGTGCCCGAGTATTTATACACTCCCTGGACAGCGCCACCCGCAGGCCGCCCAGTATTATTTCATAAGTCTTTCTTTCATGAATGACTGATTCATGTCAGCTCCCACTCGTGCTCACTCTCCAGTGGCCTCCTGCGGGCAAGTTCACCTGCGTGGACATCAGGGGGTGAAGACTTCTTTGGTGCAGTGATTCGTAACTGCGTTCTTTGGGAGTAGGTTTCCAGTTACACGGCAGCTCGTGTGCAGGGGAATTCTTCCCCAAGTTGATGGGCAGGTCAAGCTTGGCTACAACGCACCCATGGTCGAATAACCCGTTGCTACTCCCTCCCCAGGCTCATACACGCAGAAGGGCCTTGTTGGCAGAGTACTGTGGGTGGAACTGTGAAGCTGTTTATCTTTTCATTCATTCTCAGGATGTGGGTGGCAAGATAGGCATTTATTGCCCATCCCTAGTCGCCCTGACTGCAGGGCATGTCCAATCACCTCAGCGGACAAGATAAGAGTCAACCACATTGCTGTGAAATTAGGGTCACATATAGGCTAGGCCAAACCAGGTAAGAACGGCAGCTTTCACTCCCTAAAGGCACTTAGCTAAATGTCAGTGACCTCAGAAGGGGAGAGAAAACACAGCTCAGTGAAAATGTCAGTTCAGTGAAATGAATGTGGGTTGCAAGCGCCAGAAGAGAATTTGTAAAAAATTTTACTCAGGGAGCGGTTGAACCTTTTCTACCACTGGCTGGATGAGTCATTAGGATAGAATTCCTTTCTAGTCTGAAGGACTGATACCATTGTCTATGACTTTAATCTCTGCTCGGTGACTGAAATTGCCTGAAGCCTTTGCACAGAATTTATTCGATCCAGCACCCTCACAAGATTCATATCAGGACCTGAGTTTCAGTATACCACTGTAGAAGAATGGAACTTTTCCCATTTTCTTTTAGCCAGTGTCAATGGCTAGAACTTCCAGATCAAGTACAGTATGAATTGAAATGAGAGAAGAAAGAACTTGTGTTTATATAACGCCTGTTGAGGTCTGAGGACGTCCTGAATCTTTTCACAACCAGTGAAGTACTGCTGAAGTGTAGTCACTGTGTTGTTCTGCAGGAAAACACAGCAGCCAATTTACACCCAGCAATGTCCCACAGACAATGAATGAATGACCGGCCACTGTTGATTGAGGGATTAATATTGACCAGGACACCGGGGAGAACTCCTCTGCTCCTCTTCGAAATAGTGCCCCTGGGATCTTTTACATCCACCTGAACAGCCATACACAGACTCAATTTAACGTCTCATCCAAAAGGCGGCACCACCAACAGTGCAGCACTCACTCACTCAGTGCTGCACTGGGAGTGTCAGCCTAGATTTTTGTGCTCACGTCCTTGAGTGGGGCTTGAACCTCACAACTTTCTGACTCAGATGGGAGTGTGGTACCACAGCTGATGCTTGAGGGTTTAAAACTGAACAAAGTGCCTTAACCACCTTTGAAATGCACTCTCTACTATGGAAAACATTTGCAGGGCTATGGGGAAAGAGCAGGGGAGTGGGATTAATTGGATCACTCTACCAAAGGACAGGCACGATGGGCCAAATGGCCTCCTTCTGTGCTGTATCATTCATAGGCCAGTATTACATTCCCATTCCCCACACTAGCCATCCTTTTGACCTCTGCAAGATAGTCAATATAAGATGCTTTTACGTTGTGCTAGAGGTGTCAGGCTCCCCAAGCATGGGTCTGGCCTAGCTGGCTGCAAGCCCAATATAAAACAGATGGGCCCAGAAATTCGGGTCCCCACGGGTGAGTACGCACGGGGTACTCACCCATAGGCCCAATGGAAGTGCCGGTTTCGTGCATGCACTGCGCATGCGCGGGAAACCGGAACTTCCGTTCCCTTAAAGGAAGGGGTTCAGAGGTCGAACGCGTGTGCCGGAGAGGCTGCGCGTGCGCATTCAACTTATGTTTTTTTTGCAGGTTTTCCCGGGAGGGTAAGTCTCCAGCAGTTACACATGTAAAAAGCAGGCGCAAGGCCTGCTTTTAACAAGGTAAGTGGTGAATTAATTAAAATTAAAACATTTTTTCCACAGGTTTATTATTTTTAAATACTTTAAAGAAAGGTAAGTTTATTTTTAGCCCCGTTAGAAAATGTAATTAATTTTTTCAAAAATTTAAATTATTGTTTAAAATAGTTATTTCATGTAATTTATAGTTATTTTAAAAATGTTATGTTTTTTTAAAATTATTTGAAGTTTTAGTTATGTTTTGGGGCTTATAGTATTTATAGGTTTGACAGCTCTTCCTGTCAAACTTATGAATGAAGCATTCCCTGCTACCATTGGCTCTCCATGGCCCACGTGATCCCAGGGGACGCTTCGAACTAACTGCGCCCCTGGGATACACAAGCACTGCGCGCCGGCAGTTGGAGCAGGCCCAGGATCGGAATCCCACGCGGGCCCACAGCTCAACGGCCAGCGCGCTAGGTAAGTGCAGGTCGGGGGCTTGCACCCGCGGGAAGCCCCCGACCCGAATTTCTGGGCCATGGGATTTACTAACATCAGCCACCTGGAAGACCCAAGATTTTAAATGACCTTTAGTGCCAATTAATGTGCAATGGTGGACAACTTGTGCTGCAGAATCACCAGGAACAAGATTTGTTTCTGAGCAAGCGCCTTTTACTTTGGACTGTAACAGCTAATGGAGAGAGGAAACTGGGCTGGATTCAGGCCCAGGTCCCAGAAGCGAAGAATGTAGGAATTATTTTCAAATTGCTGAATGCTAAGGTGCCTTTGACAGTAAATAATTGGTCTGCACTCATTTAACAGCAAAACAAATACCATTTCTAACTCATCCTTGGCACGAGACTCACTGTCTGGCCTCACACGTGAAGAACAGCCTCCTGGACGGTTTGCTGGTACCTGTGGCACTGAACCCCAACATAGCTCAGCACCTTCAGGAGAGGACGGAATAGAACTGGGGGTACATGTGACTATGAATAATAGAGAGGCGAGCAAGATAGTGGGAACGAGAGAGGGGAGAAGGAGACAGGGAACTGGGGGTGTGGGGAGCAGGAGACTGGGAACTGGAGGAAGTGGGAGAAGGAGACTGGGAAGTGGAGAGAGGGGAGCAGGAGACTGGGAAGTGGAGAGAGGGGAGCAGGAGACTAGGAAGTGGAGGAAGTGGGAGAAGGAGACTGGGAAGTGGAGAGAGGGTAGCAGGAGACTGGGAAGTGGAGAGAGGGCGAGCAGGAGACTGGGAACTGGAGGAAGTGGGAGAAGGAGACTGGGAAGTGGAGAGAGGGGAGCAGGAGACTGGGAAGTGGAGGAAGTGGGAGAAGGAGACTGGGAAGTGGAGAGAGGGTAGCAGGAGACTGGGAAGTGGAGAGAGGGCGAGCAGGAGACTGGGAACTGGAGGAAGTGGGAGAAGGAGACTGGGAAGTGGAGAGAGGGGAGCAGGAGACTGGGAAGTGGAGAGAGGGCAAGCAGGAGACTGGGAACTGGAGGAAGTGGGAGAAGGAGACTGGGAAGTGAAGAGAGGGGAGCAGGAGACTGGGAAGTGGAAAGAGGGGAGAAGGAGACTGGGAAGTGAAGAGAGGGGAGCAGGAGACTGGGAAGTGAAGAGAGGGGAGCAGGAGACTGGGAAGTGGAGAGAGCGGAGCAAGAGCCAGAGAAAGGTGAGTGGTGATGTTAAATCCGGAATAGATAGGAGAGGAGACGGGAGCCAGAAGCAGTTGAATGCACCCCTCAGAGTGAGCTACAGTCCCCCCGTTACAATGAATTGTACATAGGAAGAATCCCCCACTTTCAACTCCCAAACAGTTTCTAAACTGATACATGACAAAATACTGTACTTGATTCATCTCATTTTATCACCAGTCTTTATCCCTGATGGTGTCCGACACTAACTTAGCCGTTGACCTCAACATCTTAATGAAAAAAATGAAACTTGGAATTTTTTTCTCTATTCCTTTGCGGATGTGGGCGTCGCTGGTGAGACCGGCATTTATTGCCCATCCCGAGTTGCCCTTGAGTAGAACATAAGAACATAAGAAATAGGAGCAGGAGTAGGCCAATCGAGCCTGCTCCGCCATTCAATAAGATCATGGCTGATCTGATCCTAACCGCCAATCCACTATCACAGAACCATCTCCTGAATCTAACAGAATTAGACACACGAAATAGGAGCAGGATCAGGCTACACGGCCCCTGGGCCCGCTCCGCTACCCACAGGGCCATGTCCAATCCGAACCTAGACTTATGTCCAAATTCCTGCCCGCTCCCTGTAACCCTTAATTCCCTTTACTTCTAGGAAACTGTCTATTTCTGTTTTAAATTTATGTAATGATGTAGCTTCTACAGCTTTTTGGGGCAGCATATTCCATGGACCTACCACCCTCTGAGTGAAGTAGTTCCTCCTCATCTCAGTTTTGAAAGAGCAGCCCCTTATTCTAAGACTATGCCCCCTAGTTCTAGTTTCACCCATCATCGGGAACATCCTCCCCGCATCCACCCGATCCAACCCCTTCACAATCTTATATGTTTCAATAAGATCGCCTCTCATTCTTCTGAACTCCAATGAGTAGAGTCCCAATCTACTCAACCTCTCCTCATATGTCCATCCCCTCATCCCCGGGATTAACCGAGTGAACCTTCTTTGTACTGACTCGAGAGCAAGTATGTCCTTTCTTAAGTATGGACACCAAAACTGTATGCAGTATTCCAGGTGCAGTCTCACCAATACCTTGTACAACTGAAGCAATACCTCCCTATTTTTATATTCTATCCCCCTAGCAATGAAAGCCAACATTCCATTGGCCTTCTTAATCACTTGCTGCACCTGCATACTAACCTTTTGAGTTTCGTGCACCAGGACCCCCAGATCCCTTTGTACTTCAGTACTTTCCAGTTTCTTGCCATTAAGATAATAACTTGCTCTACGATTTTTCTTGCCAAAGTGCATAACCTCACACTTTCCAGTATTGTATTCCATCTGCCAAATCTCTGCCCACTTACTTAGCCTGTCTATGTCCCCTTGCAGGTTTTTTATGTCCTCCTCACTCACTACTTTCCCTCCCATCTTAGTATCATCTGCAAACTTTGATATGTTACACTCGGTCCCCTCCTCCAAATCGTTAATATAGATTGTAAAGAGTTGGGGACCCAGCACTGACCCCTGCGTAACACCACTAGTTACTGATTGCCAGTCTGAGAATGAACCATTTATCCCAACTCTCTGCCTTCTGTTAGATAGCCAATCCTCTATCCATGCCAGAATATTACCCCCAATCCTGTGATTTTTTATCTTAAGCAATAATCTTCTGTGTGGCACCTTGTCAAATGCCTTTTGGAAGTCTAAATACACTACGTCCACTGGTTCCCCTTTATCCACCCTATATGTTACTTCCTCAAAGAACTCCAGCAAATTTGTCAAACATGACTTCCCCTTCATAAAACCATGCTGACTTTGTCCTATTAAATTATGATTATCCAAATGTCCTGTTACTGTCTCCTTAATAATGGACTCCAAAATTTTACCTACCACAGATGTTAGGCTAACCGGTCTATAGTTTCCAGCCTTCTGTCTACTGCCCTTTTTAAATAAGTAGGTGGTGGTGAGCCTCCATGGTTCATGAGTAGCCACAGCTGGGGGGGAGTTGGCTTTATTCAGTAAGTTTTCAGCCATTGAATGTCAAATGCTGCAAATATTGGTCCCATTCTGGCATTTGATTACCAATGTAAACACAGTCTAGTATTACTTACACAGCTTATATGCAAATATATATCTTAGCACCTTTGTCCCGATTCATGCCGCTAACTTGTTCTGTGATGCACAAGAGAGTATGGATTAGTTTTCATTCTGTCCACATTTCTTCAGCCACTCTGGCTGTCGCGGTCTCGTAAGTTTTGCTTTCAAAGAGTTTCTTGAAACTGATTTATCCCAAATTAAAAAGCTCTCTTCCCCCAAAAAGCTGTTGAGGCTGGGGCGGTGGGGGGGGGGGGGTCAATTAAACATTTCAAAACTGAGATTGACAGCTTTTGCAGAAGCTGGAAATCTGAAATAAAAACAGAAAATGCTGGAAATACTCAGCAGGTCGGGCAGCATCTGTGGAGAGAGGCCTTGCTTCCGTAACACTCTTTAATACCCTTGCCTAACAAAAAGCCTTTTAATCATTTAATCTCTCCCGCCTTCCACCCTATCACAGACCTTCCCTTTTGTTCTTTCCTCCCCTCCCCCTTTCCCTGCCCCTACACTTGCTTAAAACCTGTTACATCTCTAACTGTCCAGTTCTGACGAAGGGTCATCGACATAGAAACATAGAAGATAGGAGCAGGAGTAGGTCATTCGGCCCCTCGAGCCTGCTCCGCCATTCAATGCGATCATGGCTGATCCTCCAAATTCAGTACCCGGTCCCTGCCTTCTCCCCAGAAGTCTCTCTCTCTGAATGCGTGGTGCAAAAATGTCGCTGACAAAAAAAGGCAGGAAGCGGTCGCCTTTAAATAGCGCTCCCCCAGTCCCTTCCCGACTGCAAAACGCTCTCCTCAACCTGTCGTTGCTAGCGGCAGGTGGTAAGGCAGGGAGCGCCACTCAATATCCGGTCCCGGGGTGCTAACGGGGCGTTGCGCACTCGACTGACGTCACGATCTGCCGGCGCAGGAGATCGTGGCGATAGTGTTTAGCGCAGCCACAAAATGTCTGGTTAATTTCGCGAGCTGCGCAAGCATCGCCGCGCCCGGGCGCTAGTTGCTTTGCGCCCCATTAGCGCCCTCTTAAGGCGTTAATGGGAGGCGCAAAGCAAGCGAATTATTCTCCCCAGGTTTCCAAACACTCGTCATGTCCTTCATAGGTGATAGGATGATGTACAAGTGACAGAAACTAATTTCCATCCTGCTGCAAGTTAGAAAGTTGTAATATTATGGAATTATAGATTCTGCTCTCCCAGGCCTGGGTTGGGTCTAGAGCGAGAACTGCATCACACTAGTAGTGATTACAGTCTGTGACTAGTGGTGGGAACCACTTAAACTGATGAATTGAGTGTATCACACAAGAACTGTGTAGTATTAGATTAAAATGTATTGGCTTAAGTGCACTTTTTCTTACATTGTAGTGGCACAAATATGTTAAATAGACTTAATGATGATACTGGTTTGGAGCACATTAGAAGACTGTGACAGCATTGAGACGTTCAAAAAGAAAAAAAGAAAGATTTGCATTTTTATAGTGCCCTTCACAACCTCAGGACGTCCCAAAGCGCTTTACAGCCAATGAAGTATTTTTGAAGTGTAGCCACTGTTGTAATGTAGGAAACGCGGCAGCCAATTTGCTCACAGCAAGCTCCCACAAACAGCAATGTGATAATGACCAGATAATCTGTTTTAGTGATGTTGGTTGAGGGATAAATATTGGCCCCAGGACACCGGGGAGAACTCCCCCCTGCTCTCCTTCGAAATAGTGCCATGGGATCTTTTACATCCACTTGAGAGGGCAGATGGGGCCTCGGTTTAACGTCTCATCCGAAATTACGTCAAAAACCACAAAAGCATAGCCCAAATTGTATCAGCTTTATAACCTCTCCAAGTCACCTGCTGCTCTTCGAATTGATGTAAGTGACTCTACAGGGGAAGATTTCTTCTGTAAAGTTGCAAACACATTCATCAACAAGAACTTGCATTTAGATAGCGCCTTTAACATAGTAAAAATGTCCCAAGGCGTCTCACGGGAAAATCAGACAAAATTTGACACCGAGCCATGCAAGGGGATATTCGGAGAGGTGACCAAAAGCTTGGTCAAAGAGGGAGGCTTTAAGGAGCGTCTTAAAGGAGGAGAGAGAAGTTTAGAGGCGGAGAGGTTTAGGGAGGGAATTCCAGAGCTCGGGGCCTAGGCAGCTGAAGGCACGGCCGCCAATGGTGGATCGAGTAAAATCAGGGGTGCTCAAGAGGCCAGAATTGGAGGAGCGCAGAGATCTCGGAGGGTTGTGGGGCTGGAGGATGGGGGGGGGGGGGCGAGGCCATGGCGGGATTTATAAACAAGGATGAGAATTTTAAAACTGAGGCATTGCCAGACCGGGAGCTAATGTAGGTCAGCGAGCACGGGAGCGGGACTTGGTGCGAGTTAGGATACAGACAGCAGAGTTTTGGATGACCTCAAGTTTATGGAGGGTGCAAGTTGGGAGGCCAACCAGGAGTGTGTTGGAATAGTCGAGTATAGAGGTAACAAATGAGGGTTTCAGCAGCAGATGGACTGAGGTAGGGCGAAGTTATAGAGGTGGATTTAACTCCAAATGGCACATGACAGAAGCCTTCCTCCTTTGTCATTTGAGTTCATTACCCCCACTACTGCCGACAAATATTGCCACTTGATTTTTGTGCCTTCTATTACTGCTGCCAGTGCTGACACTGGTACCGCATTCCATGGTAATGTGAGTCAGTCAGTAGTGACCACTCAGAGGTCTTGGACGAGACACAAATAGGCAGCAGCCAGTATGTTTGAGCAATAGATCAGATTTATTAAGCTTACAGCGTAATCAATACTTAACATTAGGCGATAGTAACGAATAGCTCGCAGCCCTTGGTCTCTGGAGCCCTTCGGACACAGGCAACGTCATCGCAGGTCTGTTCCTTACCTTTGCAGCAAAACTCTGTGTGAAACCGTTCTTTGAATATTGAGGTTTTAACCCTTTCCTTATCAACAGTTCGTTTGGCCAGTGTCCATATATGGTCTTTAACAAAATCACCTTCTTTAATTGGTTCTAATGGTTGTGGTAAACCACTGTTATTGTTGTTCACCGTTGTTGTTGTTGTTGTTGCACACTGTTGTATCTATGCATGCCTCAGCTGGCTCCGCCCCTGGCTCCACCCACATGCCCAGGTATAAAGGTGACTGCTCTGCAGCCCCCTGCCTTCTTGGAAACCAGTCAACCACGAGAGGCATGCTCTTGTTCTTTGTTAATAAAAGCCTTTTAGTTACTCTCCTAACTCTCCGTCTTTTACGAGTAATTGATAGCGCATCAATTTTATTAACAAAAACAAAATGTCGGCACCAAACGCTGAGCAGCAGGCGCTGCAGCAAATGACGGCACCAAACGCTGAGCAGCAGGCGCTGCTGCATGCCCTCAGACCAACATGCCTGGACCTAGACCCTCAAGAGGCGGGTTCGTCGACCAAGTTCGCACAATGGCTGCGTTGCTTCGAAGCTTACCTGGAAGCCTCAGCCGTGACACTAGATGGAAACAAACTAAAAATCCTGGCCTCCAAGGTGGGCCACCAAGTCTACACGCTCATCCAGGACGCGACTACCTACGCGGCGGCTATTGATCTGCTAAAAGGACAATACACACGCCCGGTAAATATGGTTTATGCCAGACACCTCCTGAGATCCCGCAAACAACAGTCCGGGGAATCGGTGGAGGCATTCCTACGGGCACTACAGATACTCGGCCGAGCCTGCGATTGTAAAGAGGTATCGGCCGCGACACACACGGAGGGACTTATCCGAGATGCTTTCGTTGCGGGCCTCAAGTCCGACTACTCCCGGCAGAGACTGCTGGAGAAGGGCGAAATCGACCTGAAGAAGGCAGTGTCCCTCGCGCTCTCGCTAGACACGGCCCACCGGAATATGGACGCATTCTCCCCTAACCGCTCCGCACCGTGGATGCCGCAACCTTGGGTCATGGGACCGCCACCCCCGGCACCAACTGCTGCAGCGATGTCCAAGGGCCCGAAATGTTACTTTTGTGGCCAGGCAAAACACCCCAGAGCACGCTGCCCGGCGAGAAACGCTACCTGCTCTGGCTGCGGGAAGAAAGGACACTACGTCAGCGCCTGCAAAGGTAAAACCGCTAACGCCAGCAGCGCCGCGTGTGAACCGTGGGGGCAGCCATCTTGTCCGCCATCTTGGACACCTCCAGCCGCGTGGGGATCGGGATCATGGGCGCAACCATTTTGTCCGCCATCTTGGACGCCTCCAACTCCAATCGCGGGTGACCCGGACTCAACCACCGCCTCGTCTGACGACCACAGCGATTCGCTCGACCATACGCTGGCCTCCGTGACGCTGGACCAATCTCTCCCTCACCAACTGTCCAGGTCCATGATGGACATTACGGTAAACGGCCGCGCCACTACCTGCCTTTTCGACAGCGGGAGCACGGAGAGCTTTATCCACCCCGACACGGTGCGCAGTTACTCTCTCCCGGTCCTGCCAACGCGCCATCGGATCTCTATGGCTTCCAAATCCCATTCAGCAGACGTTGGTGGCTACTGTGTAGTGACCCTTTCAGTAAGGGGCACAGAATACAAAAATTTTAAACTTCTTGTCCTGCCCCATCTCTGCGCTGCCGTTCTACTGGGGTTGGATTTTCAGTGCCACCTTAAAAGTGTCACATTAGCGTACGGCGGACCCCTCCCCCCACTCACAGTCTGCAGCCAGCAGCTTTTAAATCGCCCGCTACGCACCATTTGCAGCCTCTCCACGCTTAAAGTCCCCCCCCACACTTGTTCGCTAACCTCACCCGCGACTGTAAGCCCATCGCTACCAAAAGCAGGCGGTACAGTGCCGGGTATAGGAGCTTCATTAAATCCGAAGTAGCAAGACTCCTGAAGGAAGGGATTATTGAGGGTAGCACTAGCCCATGGCGAGCACAAGTGGTGGTAGTGAAGACTGGCGAAAAACAGTGCCTAGTTATTGACTACAGCCAGACGATCAATCGCTATACCCAGTTAGATGCATACCCACTTCCCCGCATATCTGACATGGTCAATCAGATAACACAATACCGGGTGTTCTCGACGATTGATCTGAAGTCGGCATACCACCAGCTCCCCATCAGGGCTGAGGACCGCCAGTACACAGCTTTTGAAGCTGACGGTCGTCTCTACCACTTCCTCCGAGTCCCCTTCGGCGTCACCAACGGGGTTTCGGTCTTCCAAAGAGAGATGGACCGAATGGTTGACCAGAACGCGCTGCAGGCCACCTTCCCCTATCTAGACAACGTCACCATCTGCGGCCACGACCAGCAGGACCATGACGTTAATCTAGAGAAATTCCTCCGTACGGCCCAGCGGCTGAATCTAACATACAACAAGGACAAATGTATGTTTCGCACCACGCGCCTCGCCATTCTTGGCTGCGTAGCGGAGAACGGAGTCATCGGTCCCGACCCCGACAGAATGCGCCCCCTTATGGAGCTCCCCCTCCCCCACTGCCAAAAAGCACTGAAGAGATGCCTAGGGTTTTTCTCTTACTATGCTCAGTGGGTGCCCAACTATGCGGACAAAGCCAGAGCCCTCATCAAGTCCACCTCCTTCCCCCTGACAGCAGAGGCATGTGCAGCCTTCACTCTCATAAAAAGAGATATTGCGAAGGCCACAATGCACGCAGTGGATGAGTCCATCCCTTTCCAAGTGGAGAGCGACGCATCCGACTTCGCCCTAGCTGCAACCCTTAACCAGGCGGGGAGACCCGTGGCCTTTTTCTCAAGGACCCTCCAGGGCCCCGAGATTCGACACTCCTCTGTCGAAAAGGAGGCCCAGGCCATTGTGGAAGCGGTGCGACATTGGAGGCATTACCTGGCCGGAAAACGATTTACCCTGCTCACTGACCAGCGTTCAGTAGCTTTCATGTTTAACAATAAGCAGAGGGGCAAAATCAAGAACGACAAGATCTTGAGGTGGAGAATTGAACTCTCCACCTACAATTACGATATCTTGTACCGGCCCGGGAAACTCAATGAGCCCCCAGATGCCCTATCACGTGGTACATGCGCCAACGCGCAGGTTGATAGACTGCAGACCCTCCACAATGACCTCTGCCACCCGGGGGTCACCAGGTTCTTCCATTTCATCAAATCCCGTAACCTGCCCTATGCCATCGAGGAGGTCAGGACCATAACCAGGAACTGCCAAATCTGTGCCGAGTGCAAACCGCATTTTTATAGGCCAGACAGAGCAAGCCTGATCAAGGCCACTCGCCCCTTCGAGCGCCTGAGCGTCGATTTTAAAGGGCCCCTTCCCTCCTCTGACCGCAACGTGTACTTCCTCAACATAATTGATGAGTACTCCCGTTTCCCGTTTGCCATCCCTTGCCCAGACATGACCAGTACCACGGTCATTAAATGTCTGAATGACCTTTTCGCCTTGTTCGGCTTCCCTAGCTATATCCATAGCGACCGGGGCTCATCCTTTATGAGCGATGAACTCCGTCAGTACCTGCTCACGAGAGGTATTGCTACAAGCAGAACCACCAGCTACAACCCCCGGGGGAACGGCCAGGTGGAAAGAGAGAACGCGACGGTTTGGAAGGCCGTCCTCTTAAACTTAAAATCTAAGGGCCTTCCGACCTCTCGCTGGCAGGAGGTCCTCCCTGCGGCGCTCCACTCCACTCGGTCACTGCTTTGTACGGCCACCAATGCCACCCCCCATGAAAAAATGTTCACTTTCCCCAGGAAGTCCACATCGGGGACCTCGCTACCGACATGGCTGACGTCTCCAGGACCCGTCCTACTGCGGAAGCACGTGAGGTCCCATAAAACGGACCCCCTGGTCGAGAGGGTGAGCCTCCTCCACGCCAACCCCCAGTATGCTTACGTGGCGTACCCGGACGGGCGGGAGGACACAGTCTCCATACGAGACCTCGCACCTTCGGGTGCCCCTGAAACACTACCATTGCCATCCACCACTACCCACAACCCAACCCCTGTAGACGGCATGCCGCAGCCCCAGGACCCGTCATTGACCACCCAACCACTCAATGAGACGCCAGATTCAACGTTGGATGCTGCACCATCACCGCCGCCACCACGACGATCAGGACGGCATACAAGGCCACCTGATAGACTCACTTACACGAACCTTTAGTACACTTCACCCTGCCGGACTCAATTTTAAACAAGGGGTGAATGTGGTAAACCACTGTTATTGTTGTTCACCGTTGTTGTTGTTGTTGCACACTGTTGTATCTATGCATGCCTCAGCTGGCTCCGCCCCTGGCTCCACCCACATGCCCAGGTATAAAGGTGACTGCTCTGCAGCCCCCTGCCTTCTTGGAAACCAGTCAACCACGAGAGGCATGCTCTGTTCTTTGTTAATAAAAGCCTTTTAGTTACTCTCCTAACTCTCCGTCTTTTATGAGTAATTAATAGCGCATCAATGGTCAAAATACCATTGTCACTCAGGCTAAGGCTAGTAACCTGGCCACTCCTTTTCCAGTACATTTCCATTAACCCTGTTCTGCTGTCGTGTTATGTTGTTTATAGCTTTTCACCCCATTGGAATTTACCATATCTCTTTCATTTCATGCCTCAAGCAGTACAAGGCCTTTCTATACCAAGGGCCCAGATCGTTTCAGCGCTGTTTCACTAGTCTTGATGTATCCAGACCATCTCACTTTAGTCTACCAGATAAATACCTTAACTTCCATGATCTCTCTCATTTATTGGAATTTATACTAATTATTCTTTAAATATTGTTGCAATTAGTTTTGTTAAGTGAATTCTAAGTTCTAACAGCATTATATTGGCCCAGAAATTCAGGTCTCCACGGGTGAGTACGCACGGGGTGCTCACCCGTAGGCCGAATGGAAGTGCCGGTTTTCTGCATGCACTGCGCATGCGCGGGAAACCGGCACTTCTGATCCTCTGAACGAAGAGGTTCAGAGGTCGAACGCGTGCGCAGGAGAGGCTGCGCGTGCGCTTTGAACTTACGCTTTTTTTGCAGGTTTTCCCGGGATCGTAAGCCTGCAGGATTTAGAAATGTAAAAAGCAGGCGTAAGGCCTGCTTTTTACAAGGTAAGTGGTCAATTAATTAAAATTAAAACATTTTTTCCACAGGTTTATTATTTTTAAATACTTTAAAGCAAGGTAAGTTTATTTTTAGCCCCGTTAGAATATAAAATTATTTTTTTCAAAAATTTAAATTATTGTTTAAAATAGTTATTTAAAAAGTGTGATTTTTTAAAAATTTATTTGAAGGTTTACTGCTATTTTGGGGCTGTAGTATTTATAAGTCTTGACAGGTCTTCCTATCAAGACTTATGAATGGGCTTTTCCCTCCTTCAATTGGCTGCCCATGGCCCACGTGATCCCAGGGGACGCTTCGCACTAACTGCGCCCCTGGGATACGCAAGCACTGCGCGCCAGCAGCTGGGCCAGGCCCAGGATCGGAATTCCACGGGGCCCTACAGCTCAACGGCCGGCGCGCAAGGTAAGTGCAGGTCGGGGGCTTACACCCGCGGGAAGCCCCCGACCCGAATTTCTGGGCCAATATGTTTTTCTTCGCAATTTAATGATTTGACCTTCACTTGCAGTCTGCGCCTGTTTGTTATCAAAACTTAGTCAAAACTGCTTTTGAACTGTCTGCAGCTACATTTTGAACAAGTTCTAGTTACTCAGGAGTAATTATGGGTAATATTATTTGGTCAATGTGTACACTTGAATTTATACATATATGATTCTCATCTACTAAATATCTTACAGTGAGGACCTGACACAGCAGCTCTTTACATGATTACACTAAATACATAGGACCCTAAATTCCACACAGCGAGTGGCACCAGACTTTGTGCCAATCTGGCCTGAGTTGCGCCCACTGACGCGCCTCCAGAATTCCGTGGGTCAGCACATTTGCAAATCAATTGGAGGAGCCATTGATGCAAATCCCGTGCAGAATGGGTGTAACGTGCTTGGTGGGGGGGTGGCGGGGAGGGGGAGGGTGCTTGGAAGTTAGAATGCAGCCTTTAAAAAGCCAAGTCTAGCTGGAGATTGCAGCAGATCAGTAGCAAAGTGCTTGGAGCATTCCGTTCACTGTCAGTGAGGTGCGCTACAAGCCGCGTGTGTCTTTTTGTGGCACCTTTTCAGGAAGGCCAAGGATCTGGCACCGACAGCTGAAAGAGGGACAAGGTCGTGGCAAAGACGAGCAGGAGATGGGCTCACAATGTGTGTGACGGTGACCTCCAACCCCCCCGGGAAAGGTCGAGCAATGACTGCTGGTCTCCATGGGAGGAAGCCGCAGAATAAATGTGTCTCAGGCCACGTGAAGGGAGGTGGCACTGGCACTGAGTGCCAACTCTCTCACCCACAGAACTGCAGATCAGTGCCAAAAGAAGTTCAATGACCTAACCAGGGCAGGAAAGGTAACACACTGACCACTCTCCCGTTTCTTCCTTGGGCACCAGTACACTCTTCTCCCTATAAAGTTAAGAGCCTCAAAACTAACCTTTCACACTGCGCTCTAATTAAGGGGAGGGTACAAACTAGGGTTATCTCCATTCCACTAACAGCACTTACTTGAGTACAGAACCTTAACAGGGTGGTACCACCAGATCTCTTATGTCTGATGCCACCTGGGAGACCGCCCTCCATTACTACTCTTCACCGAATTCACTCAATCTTGTTGCAGGCCAACCCTCGCACAATGCCCACAAGGAGCATGGCACCAGGGGGGGCATTTCCGGCATTAAGAAACTCACCCCCTACCAATGTTCCCTGTAATTCTTTTTGGGGGGGGAGGCGCGGCCTCTTTAACGGGCTGTGCAGCCCAATCAAAATTCCGCTTGTGCGCGTTTTTTTCAATTTAAAAGCTGGCTCACCGGCTGCGCGGGACCCCTAGAGCGCTGCGCAGCCACGCAGCTTAAAGGGACCATTGCCCCTACGCATGTCAGGATCCCCACCGCCACCCTCACAGTCCAAAAGGCTGACTCCATTCATAAGAACATAAGAATTAGGAGCAGGAGTCGGCCATTTGGCCCTTCGAGCCTGCTCCGCCATTCAATAAGATCATGGCTGATCTTCTACCTCATCTTCACTTTCCTGCACTATCCCCATATCCCTTGATTGCCTTAATATTCAAAAATCCATCGATCTCTGTCTTAAATATACTCAACGACTGAGCCTCCACAGCCCTCTGGGGTAGAGAATTCCAAAGATTCACCACCCTCTGAGTGAAGAAATTCCTCCCCATCTCAGTCCTAAATGGCCGACCCCTTATTCTGAGACTGTGACCCCTGGTTGTAGACTCCCCAGCCAGGGGCAACACCTGCCCTGCCAAGCCCTGTAAGAATTTTGTATGTTTCAATGAGATCACCTCTCATTCTTCTAAACTCGAGAGACTATAGGCCTAGTCTACTCAATCTCTCCTCATAGGACAATCCCCCCATCCCAGGAACCAGTCTGGTGAACCTTCGTTGCACTCCCTCTATGGCAAGTATATCCTTCCTTAGGTAAGGAGACCAAAACTGTACACAATACTCCAGGTGTGGTCTCACCAGGGCCCTATATAATTGTAGTAAGATGTCTTTACTCTTATACTCAAATCCTCTTGTAATAAAGGCCAACATACCATTTGCTTTCCTAATTGCTTGCTGTACCTGCATGTTAACTTTCAGTGATTCGTGTACAAGGACACCCAGGTCCCTCTGAACACCAACATTTCCCAATCTCTCACCATTTAAAAAATACTCTGCTTTTCTATTTTTCCTACCAAAAGTGGATAACTTCACATTTCTCCACATTATATTCCATTTGCCATGTTCTTGCCCACTCACTTAGCCTGTCTATATCCCCTTGAAGCCTCCTTGCATCCTCCTCACAACTTACATTCCCACCCAGCTTTGTATCATCAGCAAACTTGGATATATTACATTCGCCAACCTATATGCTTAAAACTGTAGGGCTTATTTACCCAGACGCTAACTGTTGGGAAGCTATTCAACATCAGGAGAGGGGGGATGTAGCATCAATCCTCATCCTGTTCTCACCCAGTGCCCACATGCACATTTTCCAACAAGAGCCATTGGAAACCAATGAGGAGTGGGGACCCTGGCGGGTTTTTTAATTTATTTTCCCTTTTCCAGGGTGCTGAGGCCAATTACGGTGCGCCAACAGCTGCCCTGGCTGAGGCCAGCGACCGCGGCACAGATTGGGCAGGAAACGTGAGGCCAGGCCCCGGTCTCTGTGCCTCAGTACCACGCCGCATTTCAAGCTTTACTTGAACAAGAAAAGAGACCCACAAGCCGTTCAGCAAAATGACTGCGCCCACCCAGTCTTGGAGGAATCCAAGAAGAGAACTTGTCAGAACTGGTTAATTCAAGCTCTTTAGCGTTCAGCCAGGCAGCAGGGTTGCAAGCTTCAGTGAGTTATTTGACTACACCCATCCTATCGACCATCCCTCAGCAGGTACAACCTCCCCGTCCTCTCCCCTGCTCCACCAGTTACTGAGTCCTCACTTTCTCATGAGCCTAAGGACAGAAATCATCGACTCTATGGCTATTTTTGCCTCTGATTTATAAAATCTCGAATTACTTCAATAGTAGGGAGAGCAATGGCTGCACAAAAATGAGCAATGCACTAATGCGTTAACCCCAAGGACCTGGTGGCGCAGTGGGTTAGACACTGTCCTCTCTTTCCAAACCTGATGGGGCGGAGAGTTTCCGCTCTGCTGTCTGCATGCCTCCTACGTGAAATGTTTGGGGTGGGGGGGCATTCTCAATCCAGTTCTTTGTGGGAAAGGACCCACAACAGCAAAATGCCAGTTGTTTGGTCAATGCAAGCTCGAGGAACAGTCCTTCATCTTTCGATTAGGCACTTTACAGCCTTCCGGCCTCAACACTGAGTTCAACAACTTCAGATCTTAACCACCGCCGCCATTTTCTCGGACAGGAGTTGCTGGTAAGAAAACTACCAGGCACTTGGCCAGAGTATTAAACAAGGCTTTAATCAACTGTTTCACAACATGGAGATCTAGTTGTGTCCTTCACTAGTTCCTGTTAAAGAATATAACATATCAAAGTTTTCAGATGATACTAAGATGGGAGGACATAGACAGGCTAAGTAAGTGGGCAGAGATTTGGCAGATGGAATACAATACTGGAAAGTGTGAGGTTATGCACTTTGGCAGGAAAAATCGTAGAGCAAATTATTATCTTAATGGCAAGAAACTGGAAAGTACTGAAGTACAAAGGAATCTGGGGGTCCTGGTGCACGAAACTCAAAAGGTTAGTATGCAGGTGCAGCAAGTGATTAAGAAGGCCAATGGAATGTTGGCTTTCATTGCTAGGGGGATAGAATATAAAAATAGGGAGGTATTGCTTCAGTTGTACAAGGTATTGGTGAGACCGCACCTGGAATACTGCATACAGTTTTGGTGTCCATACTTAAGAAAAGACATACTTGCTCTCGAGTCAGTACAAAGGAGGTTCACTCGGTTAATCCCGGGGATGAGGGGATGGACATATGAGGAGAGGTTGAGTAGATTGGGACTCTACTCATTGGAGTTCAGAAGAATGAGAGGCGATCTTATTGAAACATATAAGATTGTGAAGGGGTTGGATCGGGTGGATGCGGGGAGGATGTTCCCGATGATGGGTGAAACTAGAACTAGGGGGCATAGTCTTAGAATAAGGGGCTGCTCTTTCAAAACTGAGATGAGGAGAAACTTCTTCACTCAGAGGGTGGTAGGTCCATGGAATATGCTGCCCCAAAAAGCTGTAGAAGCTACATCATTACATAAATTTAAAACAGAAATAGACAGTTTCCTAGAAGTAAAGGGAATTAAGGGTTACGGGGAGCGGGCAGGAATTTGGACATGAGTCTAGGTTTGGATCGGTCATGACCCTGTGGGTAGCGGAGCGGGCCCAGAGGCCGTGTAGCCTGATCCTGCTCCTATTTCGTGTGTCTAATTCTGTTAGATTCAGGAGATGGTTCTGTGATAGTAGATTGGCGGTTAGGATCAGATCAGCCATGATGTTATTGAATGGCGGAGCAGGCTCGAGGGGCCAATTGGCCTACTCCTGCTCCTATTTCTTATGTTCTTATGTTCTTATGTCCTGAGCAAGCTGGGCCTATGCCCTAGTATTTATACTCTCCCTGGACAGCGCCACCAGCAGGCCACCCAGTATTACTTCATAAGTCATTTCCACATGAATGACAAGATTCATGTCACTGGTAATGGTTCTTTTGTTTCGTTACATGTCCCATTACCACCCCCTTTTGTCATTTAATCTCTCCTGCCCTCCACCCTATCACAGACCTTTCCTTTTGCTCTTTCTTTCCCTGCCTCTGTACTTGAGGCAGAAACCTTCACCACATTTAAAAAGTACTTGGATATGCACTTGAAGTGCCGTAACCTACAGGGCTACGGACCAAGAGCTGGAAAGTGGGATTAGGCTGGAGAGCTCTTTGTCGGCCGGCACGGACACGAGGGGCCGAATGGCCTCCTTCTGGGCTGTAAATTTCTATGATTCTACCTCTAACTTTTTCCAGTTCAGACGAAGGGTCATCGACCTGAAACGTTAACTCTGTTTCTCTCTCCACAGATGCTGCCTGACCTGCTGAGTGTTTCCAGCATTTTCAGTTTTTATTCCAGACTTCCAGCATCCGCAGTATTTTGCTTTTGTTTGCCGAGTTAGCAATCTCAATCAGAAAGGCTGCGTGGATGGCTGACATCTAGGCTGACGCTCCAGTGCAGTGCTGAGGGAGTGCTGCACTGGCAGAGGTGCCGTCTTTCAGATGAGACGTTAAACCGAGGCCCCGTCTGATCCCTCAGGTGGGCGTAAAAGATCCCAGGGCACTATTTCGAAGAAGAGCAGGTGAGTTCTCCCCGGTGTCCTGGGGCCAATATTTATCCCTCAATCAACATCACTAAAACAGATGATCTGGTCATTATCAAATTGCTGTTTGTGGGCGCTTGCTGTGCGCAAATTGGCTGCCGCGTTTCCCACAGTACAACAGTGACTGCACTTCAAAAGTACTTCATTGGCTGTAAAGAGCTTTGGGATGTCCTGAGGTTGTGAAAGGCGCTACAGAAATGCAAACCTTTCTTTTTGTTTAGTGTGCTGTAGTTGGCTCATGTTTTTCAACTGCATATATCTCGCCACTATTTTCTGGATCCACTATTATGTAATCAAGCATGGTATTTTTTTTTTTACTGTTTCACTTCCTTCAAGGTCACGCTCTGAAGAACTGCACTTTAAAGGATTAGCTCCCCCATGCACCGCTCCCACCCTAAAACAACAGGCCATCTGGAGAAAGGCACCTCAAATGACTGCACTGACTTCCTGCGCACTGGATGGGATACTCTCCCTGGACAGCGCCACCAGCAGGCCGCACAGGGAGTTCACCCAATCAGCAGCAGCCCAGGTTAGATTCCCCGTCTGTGTGTAGTTAGCTTATCTCAGCCTTGGCAGTGGTACTATAACAACAATTTGTATTTATACAGCGCCTTTAATGTAGTAAAACGTCCCAAGGTGCTTCACGGGAGTATTTTAAGACAAAAAATTTGACACCGAGCCACATAAGGAGAAATTAGGGCGGGTGACCAAAAGCTTGGTCAAAGAGGTAGGTTTTAAGGAGCGTCTTAAAGGAGGAAAGAGAGGTAGAGAGGCGGAGAGGTTTAGAGAGGGAATTCCAGAGCTTAGGGCCCAGGCAACAGAAGGCACGGCCACCAAAGGGATTTGAACACAATCCTTGTGTTCACATTCCTCCACGGCCTCGCCCCTCCCTATCTCTATAACCTCCTCCAGCCCTACAACCCCCCCGAGATCTCTGCGCTCCTCCAATTCTGGCCTCTTGCGCATCCCTGATTTTAATCGCCCCACCATTGGCGGCCGTGCCTTCAGCTGCCTGGGCCCGAAGCTCTGGAATTCCCTCCCTAAACCTCTCCGCCTCTCTTTCCTCTTTTTAAGACGCTCCTTAAAACGCTCTTTGACCAAGCTTTTGGTCACCTGTCCTAATATCTCCTTACGTAGCTCGATGTCAGATTTTGTCTTATAATACTCCTGTGAAGCACCTTGGGACGTTTTCCTACATTAAAGGCGCTATATAAATGTGATGTTGTTGTTGTTGCTGCTCCCAAGGTTCGAGTGGGGAAAGTCAGCGATGATTCTCACCCCTGACCACTATCCAATGGGACAGATTTTCAACTTGCCATCTTGGCAGTATATAGGACGGGGCAGAGCGGATGGATCGCCCTTTGTAGAGCACCCCTCTCCCCCCAGATTATCATTTTATTAACTCCTGCTAGAAATTGCCTATGTGGAGATGCCAGGATTGGGGTCACTCATGATGCCTATCACGATCAAATGGCCTGCCTGCCAGCACCCCCACAAGAGAAGATTTACGAGGATGTTGCCTGGGCTGGGGAATTTTCGCTACGAGGAAAGATTGGATAGGCTGGGGTTGTTTTCTTTGGAACAGAGGAGGCTGAGGGGAGACCTAATTGAGGTGTATAAAATTATGAGGGGCCTGGATAGAGTGGATAGGAAGGACCTATTTCCCTTAGCAGAGAGGTCAATAACCAGGGGGCAGAGATTTAAAGTAATTGGGGGAAGGTTTAGAGGGGATTTGAGGAGAAATTTCTTCACCCAGAGGGTGGTGGGGGTCTGGAACTCACTGCCTGAAAGGGTGGTAGAGGCAGAAACCCTAATCACATTTAAAAAGTACTTGGATATGCTCTTGAAGTGCCGTAACCTACAGGGCTACGGACCAAGAGCTGGAAAGTGGGATTAGGCTGGATAGCTCTTTGTCGGCCGGCACGGACACGATGGGCCGAATGGCCTCCTTCGGTGCTGTAAATTTCTATTATTCTCTGCTTAATGGCCACGTACGATGCATGGGGACCCGTAGCCCAGAAGGAATCAACACCTTCAGGTAGGGTTGCCAACTCCCATATTCCTGGAGGTGACCTCCCGCCTCCCCCGGTCAAACAGCCTTTTGTTTACCATCTCCAATATTTTTATAACGAAAGAATAAAACTGTTCAAAGAAAATGAAAGACACACAAACAAATGTTAACACCCCTGATGATTTCTCTCCGGGTTTTGCGGGCAGCAGTTCCCTGGAGATTAACCTTCAATTCCTGGAGACTCCAGGGCAATCCTGGAGCGTTGGCAACCCTATCTTCAGGGGAGGAGAAAAAAAGCAAAACAAGAAGAGGCAGAAAGAATGCGTGTGCTTTAATGGCTGCCTGCGTGACCCCATCGCTTTCTTGCAGTGGCCATTTTAGCCTCACACCCAAACCCAATCGTGCATTTGAATAGGGGAATCTCAACCATTTGCGCTCACTGCCTTCAATTACTCAGTCGCGTAAGAAGTAAATGCTGAGTGTGCCAGCTTAGTGGTGGCACGGCGGTCGCATGGCACGAGGATCACTACCTGGCTACGGCCGAATGCCAACTACCGGAGCCCTCCTTGAACCAGCACCCCTCAGACTGGATCATGTTTCATTTGTGAGCTGATCAATGGCCCCACTGCAACCTGAACCTGATCTCCTTCCACAGCGACTCACATCGAGTCTCCAGCACAGAAACAGGCCATTCGGCCCAGCGGACCTATGCCGGTGTTTATGCTCCACTTGAGCCTCCTCCCACCGGTGATAGTCCAATGTGTTCCCCTTTATACCAGTTCTAGAACACTTTCATTTAATGTGTAAAAACCCAGGTTCTGTCCCTTTTGACCTATATATGCATGTTGTTGAAGGTAGAATTTTCATTTTAAAACACGCTGACTGTAAGATGGTAAAGATTTCAGGCAAATTATAAACCGCAGGGAGTAGGGAGGGGCCTTATCTTCACCGGGCTCACGACAATCCAGCAATACAGGATGGGGAAAGAATCGTAACCCTCACCATTAGCTGCAATGCCTCGATTTTAAAATTCTCATCCTTGTTTTCAAATCCCTCCATGGCCTCGCCCCCTCTCCCTATCTCTGTAACCTCCCCCAGCCCCACAACCGATGTTCCCTCTCATTTTTGTTTTTGGGTGCATGGCCCCTTTAATGGGCTGCGCGGCCCATTCACATTTCCGCGCATGCGCGGTTTTTTCAATTAAAAACCGGTGAGCGACCTGCGCGGGACCTCCGGAGCGCTGCGCAGATGCGCAGCTGAACGGAAACGTTGCCTCCCAGATCTCTGCGCTCCTCCAATTCTGGCCTCTTGCGCATTCCCGATTTGAATCGCTCCACCATTAGCGGCCGTGCCTTCAGCTGCCTGGGCCCTAAGTTCTGAAAATCTGTCCCTAAATCTCTCCGCCACGCTCTCGTGCTTTAAGACACTCCTGAAAACTTACCTCATTGACCAAGCTTTTGGTCCCCTGTCCTAATATCTCCTTCTGTGGCTCGGTGTCAAATTCTGTTTGATAATCGCTCCTGTGAAGCACCCTGGGACGTTTAGCTACGTTAAAGACACACTATAAAGGCGAGTTGTTGTCAAAGGTACAGGCCTGTCACTCCCTGATCACTCAGTTGACAATTTTAATGCAGAACTGAGCCATGTACAACACCAAGTTCCCAGCTCCAATCCCTAGCCAGGGTTTGGTTAGCTGGACTGAGCCGGACTGGTACTGGAGCAGGGGGCTGCAGTTGGAACTCGAGTGACAAGGCAATGGACAAAAAGCCAAGCCAGGGTTCACTTCCCACTCCTCACCACCAACTGGTGACCCCCTTGCTGGGAAGTGTGCCGATCTGGAGTGAGCACAGAATTGGGCTCAGTCGTGGGGGCCCACCACCCACGCCCCTCTGCATGGTTGAGGCCTGGCCAGAAGCTCACTGTCTCGACTCACATGTAAAGACTGGACAGTTTATCAGTGCCAACTTCGGTGCAGCCACATCCCCAGCATGTGTGGCTTCAGGAGAAGGGGGGAGACGATTGGAGGGAGGTGGGAAAGAAAAAGACAAATAAAAATGTAAAAAGGTGGAAGTCCACCGTCAGGATATTCTCACCGCTTCGGGATCTGAAGTCTCGGGCTAGTTTCGGTCGCCTGAGCGGGCCGGAGAGGAATTTTCCAGATTTTTCTCCTTAATTGGCCCTGGGATTTGTTCTGCTTTTCCGCCTCTCCCAGGAGATTCCACGGCTCCGGGTGGGGTGAGGAGTGTCCGTATCCTGAGGCATCGCAACTGTGTAGGACAGGCTGGAGGGGTCTGTCCGTCATTTTCATATGTTCGTTGGTTATTGACCAGTTTACGATGGGTTTTGATTGTGGCAGTGACACTGTATGCAGGATGTGCGGTAAAAACAGGACGTTAAAGATAGTGAACTTTATCAGTGAGGAATTCAAATATCCCAGGGACACACCAGTTTTAAATCTATTCCTGAATGTGATCTGACCCGTTTCAAGTCGTTTCCATGGGAGTGGATGATTATCCACCACACCCCATGCTTAGCCTGTGGCAGCCTGCTTGAAAGGAATGCACATACAGGCAGTTTTTTAAGTCATGTAAAATGTACAGAATAGGCTGCTTTCTCCACAGCAGAAACGTTCATCTTTAGACTCGCACGTTACAATAATTTATCATGCGCAGGTTTTTTTTTAGAAAATTGGCAATGCGTGGCATTTTGTTATATCTCCCACAGTAAAACCTATATACATGCCAGACAGGGACGGTGCTGCTTGGCAGGAACATCCTGAGGTGAAGGGAGTGGCTGTGGTCATCTGCAAGTGCAAAGCAACAAAAGTCGAGGCTGAGAATGTCCTTTTGGTGGGCAACACCGCCATCTACAGGGCATTTTGTAAAGTGACAGCCTTCCACTCTGGAGTTGAATTTGTTAATGTCACCACTCGCTGCGTAACAAAGTTTTTCCTCAGGTCCCCCCCTGTATCTCTTGCCCAAAACCTTAAATCTGTGTCCCCTAGTCCTTGTACCATCAACTAGTGGGAACAGCCTTTCCCCGTCTAGCCTATCCAAACCCGTCATAATCTTGCACGGTGGCATAGTGGTTAGCACTGTTGCCTCACAGCGCCAGGGACCCGGGTTCGAATCCGGCCTCGGGTGACTGTGTGGAGTTTGCACATTCTCCCCGTGTTTGCGTGGGTTTTCTCCGGGTGCTCCGGTTTCCTCCCACAGTCCAAAGATGTGCGGGTTAGGTTGATTGGCTATGATAAAAATTGACCCTTAGTGTTAGGGGGATTAAATACATGGGGTTACGGGGATAGGGTGGGATATGTGTTGGTGTAGGTGTTATGGGGATCGGGTGGGATATGTGTCGGTGCAGGCTCGATGGGCCGAAATGGCCTCTATCTGTACTGTGAGGTTTCTGTGAGGTTATACACCTCTACCAAATCACCCCTCAACCTCCTTTGCTCTAATGAAAACAAATCCAGCTTCTCCAACCTGTCCTTGTAGCCAAGATCCCCCATCCCCGGAGCCATTGTGGTAAATCTCCTCTGCATCCTCTCAAGGGCCTTCACATCCTTCCTAAAGTGTGGTGACCAGAACTGGACGCAATACTCCAGTTGTGGCCTAACCAGCGCTTTATAAAGGTTCAGTATAACTTCTCTACTTTTATACTCAATACCTCTATTCATGAAGCCCAAGATCCCATATGCTTTGTTAACCACTCTCTCAATAAGTCCCACCACCTTCAGGGACCTATGCACATTAATTCCCAGGTCCCTCTGTCCCTGCACACTCTTTAAAACTGTGCCATTAAGTGTAGATTGCCTCTCCCTGTTCCTTCTGCCAAAATGCATCACCTCACACTTCTCTGTATTAAATTCCATCTGCCACTTGTCTGCCCATTCTGCTAGCCTTTCTATGTCCTGTTGCAGTCAATTGGTATCATCCTCACTGTTTGCCACACCCCCAAGCTTGGTGTCATCGGCAAATTTAGAAATTCGACTCTGTATTCCAATATTCAGGTCATTTATATAAATCAAAAAAAGCAGTGGCTCCAGCACTGACCCTTGGGGAAGGAACACCACTGTCTACCATCCTCCAGTCTGAAAAACAGCAATTTACCACAACTCGCTGTTTTCTATCCTTAAGCCAATTCCTTATCCAAGCTGTCAGTGACCCACCTACTCCATGAGCCTCAATTTTGTTAACCAGCTATGTGGTATTTTGTCAAACACCTTCTGAAAATCGATGTAGACAACATCCATTGCATTCCCTTCATCAATCCTCTCTGTTACTTCATCAAAAAATTCAATTAGATTAGTCAAACATGACCTTCCTTTTACAAATCCGTGTTGGCTCTCCTTAATTAGCTTAAACCTCTCCAAGTGACCATTAATTTTTTCCTTAGGAGGAAAGAACAAAAGGGAAGGTCTGTGATGGGATGGAAGGCAGGAGAGATTAAGAAACAAAGGGGACGATGGTGCGAGGCAAAAGGAGATGGTAATGGGACAAGTTAAGAAACAAAAGATGGGTCTAGAGGAGGTGTAAATGGGAATAGCAGAATCATCAACAGCTGCCATGTGAAAAAATAGGGGCCGAGGTTATGGTCTGAAATTGTTGAACTCGATGTTGAGTCCAGAAGGCTGGAAAGTGCCTAATCGAAAGATGAGGTGCTGTTCCTCGAGCTTACGCTGAGCTTCATTGGAACAGTGTAAGAGGCCGAGGACAGTGAGGTCCGAGTGGGAGTGGAGCGGAGAATTAAAGTGACAGGCGACCGGGAGCTCGGGGTCCCCCTTACGGACTGAACGGAGGTGTTCCGCAAAGCGGTCACCCAATCTGCGTTTGGTCTCCCCAATGTAGAGGAGACCGCATCATGAGCAGTGAATACAGTATACTAGATTGCAGGAAGTACAAGTAAATCGCTGTTTCACCTGGAAGGGGTGTTTGGGGCCCTGGACAGTGGGAAGGGGGGAGGTATATGGGCAGGTGTTACATCTCCTGCGCTTGCACGGGAAGGTGCCGTGGGAAGGGGAAGGGGTGTTGGGGGTGATAGAGGAGTGGACCAGGGTGTCGTGGAGGGAGCGGTCCCTACGGAATGCTGAAAGGGGAGGTGAGGGGAAGATGCGTTTGGTGGTGGGATCGCGCTGGAGGTGGCGGAAATGGCGGAGGATGATCCGTTGAATGTGAAGGCTGGTGGGGTGAAAGGTGAGGACAAGGGGAACTCTATCGTGGTTCTGGGAGGGAGGGGCAGGGGTGAGGGCAGAAGTGCGGGAAATAGAACGGACACGGTCAAGGGCTGTGTCAACCACGGTAGAGGGGAATTCTCAGTTGAGGAAAAAGGAAGACATATCGGAAGCACTAGTATGATAGGTGGCATCGTCAGAACAGATGCGACGGAGAAACTGGGAGAACGGAATAGAGTCCTTACAGGAAGCGGGGTGGGAGGAAGTGTAGTCCAGGTAGCTGTGGGAGTCAGTGGGCTTATAGTGGATGTTTGTCGATAGCCTATCCCCAGAGATGGAGACAGAGAAGTCGAGGAAGGGAAGGGAAGAGTCGGAGATGGACCATATGAAGGTGAGGGAAGGGTGGAAACTGGAAGTAAAGTGAATGAAATTTTCCAGTTCAGGGTGAGAGCAGGAAACAGGTCTATCTGTGCTGCTATAAAACATGTCTATCTGTACGGATCTGAATTGGGCAGAGAGGCATTGAGTGAAGGCCAGATTGGTAGGACTTAGGAAAATTTGAATGGACTGGTACCTGGATCGATATGTTTTCAGACCCTTCCCTTCCAACAAAACTCTCTCAGTTTTTCACTGGGCGTAAAATTGGCTCCTTGCAGCTGGTCCCCTGTAGCATTGAGGTGATGGTTGTCATTTAGGGCAATGTCCAGGGTACAATCATTTGACAAACCCTCTGCTTCCTCTGTTCATGGACCAACACATCGTGAGGACATCTTTCTATTAGCAATCACTTCGGCAGCAAAAGATTAACTACTTTATTCAGAATTTGAATCAAACTAAGATGGAAATCTAAATACGATAGCAAAATACTGCGGATGCTGGAAATCTGAAATAACAACAGAAAAAGCTGGAAAAACTCAGCAGGCCAGGCAACATCCGTGGAGAGAGAAACAGAGTTAACGTTTCAGGTTGAAACCCTTCTTCAGAACTGAGAAAAAGCAGGAAATGAAACAGATGAAAAAGCCAGTTGGGGGCTTGTTAGCCCCCAACTTGCTTTTTAATCTGTTTCATTTCCTGCTTTTTTTCTCAGTTCTGAAGAAGGCTTTCGACCTGAAACGTTAACTCTGTTTCTCTCTCCATGGATGTTACATAGAAACATAGAAACATAGAAGATAGGAACAGGAGTAGGCCATTCGGCCCCTCGAGCCTGCTCCGCCATTCAATGAGATCACGGCTGATCATCCAAATTCAGTACCCTGTCCCTGCTTTCTCCCCATATCCCTTGATCCCTTTAGCCTTAAGAAATATATCTAACTCCTTCTTGAATATATTTAACGAATTGGCCTCAACTGTCCTTCTGTGGTAGAGAATTCCACAGGTTCACCACTCTCTGGGTGAAGAAATTCCTCCTCATTTCTGTCCTAAATGGCTTACCCCTTATCCTTAGACTGTGACCCCTGGTTCTGGACTCCCCGACCATCGGGAACATCCTTCCTGCATCTAGTCTGTCTAGTCCTGTTAGAATTTTATAGGTTTCGATGAGATCCCCTCTCATTCTTCTAAACTCCAGTGAGTATAAGCCCAATCGACACAATCTCTCCTCATACGTCATTCCTGCCATCCCAGGTATCAGCCTGGTGAATCTTCGCTGCACTCCTTCCATGGCAAGAACATCCTTCCTCAGAGAAGGCGACCAAAACTGCACACAATACTCAAGGTGTGGTCTCACCAAGGCCCTGTACAACTGCAGCAAGACATCCTTGTTCCTGTACTCGATCCCTCTCGCTACGAAGGCCAACATACCATTTGCCTTCTTAACCGCCTGCTGCACCTGCATGCCTGGCCTGCTGAGTTTTTCCAGCTTTTTCTTTTGTTATTATGGAAATCTAAATGTTGCTTGGCGAGCATTCGGAGTACAGCAGGCCGATCCTCTGCCACATTGGGTACTTCCCCCAGGGGCTGCCCACAACCCCACCTTTTGAATGGTGCTTCCAAAGCAGGCTGCTGTTTGCTGTTCCAGGAACAAAGCTTATTTGAAATGTCCCTTATCCGACAACAGCAGCCTTTGAATGAGTTGAATTCCCTCTGGCATTGAACTGGTTGACGAGAAAGAAAATGTTAGCAAAACACAGCAGGCTCCACAAGCATCTGAAAAGAGAAAAGACAGATAAATGTTTCAGGTGTAGATCCTGCATCTGACTGTTGTCACCCATGGCTCAGTTGGTAGCACTCTTGCCTCAGAGCCAGAAGGTCATGGGTTCAAGTCCCACTCCAGAGACTTGAACACAACAATCCAGGCTGACACTCCAGTGCGGTGCTGGGGGAGTGCTGCACTGTCGGAGGTGCCGTCTTTTGGATGAGACGTTAAACTGAGGCCCCGTCTGCTCTCTCAGGTGGACATAAAAGATCCTGTTATAAATCTCATCATTCATCAAGAAACTACTCATGAAATAATGCTGGACGGCCAGCTGGTGGCGCCGTCCAAGGAGTATAAATACTCGTGCGTGGGCCCAGCTTGCTCAGGGACATTTTGTAAGACAGGAACTAGTGAAGTACAACTAGACCTCCATGTTCTGAAACAAGTTGATCAAAGCCTTGCTTTACACTCAAACCAAGTGTGTAGTGAGTTTTATTACGTCAGATCCCAGGGCACTATTTGGAAGAAGAGCAGGGGGGAGTTCTCCCCGGTGTCCTGGGCCAATATTTATCCCTCAACCAACATCACTAAAACAGATGATCTGGTCATTATCACATTGCTGTTTGTGGGAGCTTGCTGTGTGCAAATTGGCTGCTGCGTTTCCTACATTACAACAGTGACTGCACTTCAGAAGTACTTCATTGGCTGTGAAGCGCTTTGCGACGTCCTAGGGATGTGAAAGGTGCTATATCAAGTCTTTATTTCTTTTGTCAGTCATTAACCCAAAAACAGGTTCACAACTGTGTCCAACTTGCGCACAATTTTATGTGAATCCAATAAGTAAAACAGTATTGGAGAAAAATTCTACACTGAATTACATGAGGCAGGGGGAGTAAATTCTTTTACTATTTAGTGATTTTTTGCAATGGATTTAAGTCCCTTTTCCACTTTTGATAATCCCTGATTCTGGTATACATGGAGAGTAAAGCTCTCTCTACACTGCCTTAACTCCAACTTCAATGAGATATTTTTTTGTGTCATTTCCCACTTCAGCCATTTCCTGCTCTCTGACTAAGGGTGCTAACTTTGTCCTAAATTGTGTCAAATTTTGCCAGTTATGGGAGATGCCCCCCCCCCCACCCCACCTCTCCTCCAAGTCAAAAAGCTTGCTGGCACTCACCGTCCAATTCTCTTGAGCATCCCCGATTTTAATCGCTCCACCATTGGCGGCTGTGCCTTCAGCTGCCTGGGCCCTCAGCTCTGGAATTCCCTCCCTAAACCTCTCTTTCCTCCTTTAAGACACTCCTTAAAACTGACCTCTTTGACCCAGCTTTTGGTCACCTGTCCTAATATCTCCTTATGTGGCTCGGTGTCAATTTTTGTCTGATAACGTTCCTGTGAAGCGCCTTGGGACATTTTACTATGTTAAAGGCACTATATAAATGCACGTTGTTGTTGTCTGGGGTCACATATACTGTACTTGGTGAAATACTGGACGACACCTGATATCCATCGAACTGTAACCCGGCATGAGGAACTGCCTTCAGGAGAGGAGGGAGGAACACTGGAGGATCGGAAAAGGAAGCACAAAGCAAAAGAGGCCTATTTGGCCAAACAAGCCTACTTCTTTCCATAGACCAGAACGAAGCCTTGTATTTCAATTCCTCATTCGGATTAACTTCTTCAGGTTATAATTCAGGTTTGTCGGCAGAGAAACCTTAATATTCTTGTTAAGCGTGCAACTTCTTTTTTTAATATCTCTGGATCTCTACTTACAGGATCACTGGTTTCAATTCCACTGGGTAGTTGGGTTTCCTTGGGTCAGAGTGCAAAAGTGGGTCTTTAGAACACACACAGACAACAAAAAGTTCACCAGCAGTCAGTCGGATCCACATTTATAACAAATTCTCTTTTTTTTCCACATTAAAATCGATGTTACAAAGTATCACAAAGTATTTACAGCACAGAAACAGGCCATTCGGCCTAACTGGTCTATGCCGGTGTTTATGCTCCACACCCTCCCACCCTTCTTCATCTCACCCGTCAACATCCCTCATGTGCTTATCTAGCTTCTCCTTAAATGCATCTATACTATTCACCTCAACCACTCCCTGTGGTAGCGAGTTCCACATTCTCACCATCTCTGGGTAAAGAAGTTTCTCCTGAATTCCCTATTGGATTTATTAGTGACTATCTTATATCGATGGCCCCTAGTTCTGATCTCCTCCACAAGTGGAAACATCTTCTGTACGTCTACCCTATCAAACCCTTTCATAATCGTGAAGACCTCTATCAGCCTTCTCTTTTCTAGAGAACAGAGCCCCAGCCTGTTCAATCTTTCCTGATGGGTATAACCTCTCAGTTCTGGTATCGTCCTTGTAAATCTTTTTTGCACCCTCTCCAGTGCCTCTATATCCTTTTTAGAATATGGAGACCAGAACTGTGCACAGTACTCCAAGTGGGGTCTAACCAAGGTTCGATACAAGTTTAACATAACTTCTCTACTTTTCAATTCTATCCTCTACAAATGAACACTAATGCTTGTTTTTTTTTTGTAAAAACACAGGAGACTTGCATTTATATAGCACCTTTCACAACCACCGGACGTCCCAAAGCGCTTTACAGCCAATGAAGTCCTTTTGAAGTGTAGTCACTGTTGTAATGTAAGAAATGCGGCAGCCAATTTGCGCACAGCAAGCTCCCACAAACAGCAATGTGATAATGACCAGATAATCTGTATTAGTGATGTTGATTGAGGGATAAATATTGACTAAGACACTGGGGATAACTCTTTGAAATAGTGCCATGGGATCATTTACATTCACCTGAGAGGGCAGACGGGGCCTCGGTTTAACGTCTCATCTGAAAGACGGCACCTCCGACAGTGCAGCACTGTGGAGTGTCAGCCTTGATTTATGTGCTCAAGTCCCTGGAGTGGGACTTGGACCCACAACCTTCTGACTCAGAGGCAAATGTGCTACCCGCTGAGCCACGGCTGACACTATGGGAGGAGTGGTGGGCGGGGAATGCAGCCTCCTGGTTGATTAATCCATCTGGCTTCATTTCCGGCCTAGTTGGGTGAGGTGCTCTCCAGCGATCGAGTGCGATCGGACCTGCAGCCACGTTCTCCCATGGTCTGGCGAGGTATCTTTCCCTCTATTCCCTGCCGATCTAGGAAAGCTCTACATCCATCTCCCCCGCATTGAAGTGCTTTTCTCTGTCCCAATGCAAAATCCAAATGCTCAGATTTACCGTTAATGTGAAATTTATTGTAATTTGAACCTGGAGGCCTGAAATCCAGTAGACACCGGACTGAGGGCCTTCGATGCTCCCCGAGTCTCCTGGCCCTCCAGCAACTGAACACCACAAATGATGATTGGTGATTTTAGTGAACGGATGCTTAACCTCTGACATTCATCTCACAGCGTTTTAATGGGGGGTGGCCAACCTATTTAAAAGAAACAGGTTAACGTGCGTTAAAATAGGTGACGGAGGAATATCATACAAGCGTGCTCGTCCACTAACATCGCCAGCAGTTAGTGTTGGACTTCCAGCTCCCCAGTGGTCAACTGCCTTGCTGACACTCGCATGAAGAATGGCCACGTGGGCGAGATGCTTATGCTGAGGTGGATGATCAGCCGTGATCTTATTGAATGGCGGAGCAGGCTCGAGGGGCTGTACGGCCCACTCCTGCTCCTATTTATTGGCCCGGATTCTGTGATGGGTAATGACGGCGAACTGTTAGTGTTTACCGTCATCACCCCGCTGAAGCTGACCGTAACTTCAGGATTTAGCGCATGCGCATCTAAACGCAGAATTTCTGAAGTTGCAGTCAGTCATTCACTGCTCCAACACTGGCTGCGCTGTGGACACCTCCCCCCCTCCCCACACCCCCCATAGCCAGAAATCAGTGGAACTGATGAAAACTTGGACTTTTCAGCGCTAATATCGCTGTTAAACACCCCTTTAATTGTTAAGCCATGTTGGAATAGGTGTAACTGGTGTTTTAACAGCGTATTGACTGCTAAACACCAGTTCTGGTCCTGAAAAACTAATTTTTATATTTGTGGAATGTCAAATTTGTCCATTTTGATAAAAATTAAAATTTAAAAAAATATATATATTTTTAAGCTTGTTTATGATTTTTCAGCTTCTACCTCAACCCCATGTGTATGTCCCAATCTTTATTTCGCTCTCTGTAACATTTTTAACAAGTGCAGATGTCCAGTTCTTTTTAATTCCTGGTTTGCTGTCTGCGAGAATTTTTCGATGTGATTGGCTGCTCAGACAGCTTGATGACATCATTGCTGCTCTACTCTGGGAACCCCCTTTTGACAGCGCTGCAGTCAATTACACGTCGAGAATCCTACAATTTTCGCCACGGAGATTGCGAGATCTCTGCGGGCAGCTTTCTTTGCGGTCAGCGGCAATGCGACCGCAAATTACAGGCCCTTGTGTTCTTCCTCAGAATTGAGGTTCACCTACAGAAAGAACCCTACAAGCTGCCATTTGGACTGTCTGTTGAAGAAACAGTCAAGATGATACGGTGAGAAAGTAACTCACTTTTGTGATATAAACAGCAGAGATTAGAATGTTTTCTCTGGACATGCACAAAGAAAATATTCCACCTCCAAGCTAAGATAGATACTAAGTACCTGACAATCACTCCCTTCCCTGCAGCTCCACGCCACCCCACCCTGTTCTCATCATTTCAGCAGATCTGTGAAAACAAGGCACTAGCAATTATGTGCTTTGGAAGTAACTTCAAACATGTATTTTGTGTGGTAGCTCCCAAGGTCTCACTCCCCATCACACTCAGTTCTGGGTCACCCTGATGTTCAGGCTGGGTTTTTTGCATCTGACGTTAGCTCGGAGTCTTGCTTTGCTCTGGTGAGCTTTTTGCTCACAATTCTTCTCTCACCCTGCTGGGCTTTCTTTCACTCTTGGGAGGAAAAATTCAGTTGGTTTGCGCCTCCCGTTAGCGCCTTAAGAGAGCGCCAAGTGGGGCGCAAAGCAACTAATTAAAGGCGACCGCTTCCTGCCTTTTTTTGTTGGTGACATTTTTGCACCACACATTCTGAGAGGGAGAGAGAGACTTCTGGAGAGATTCAACGCTGTGTGAAGGAGTTTTGAGTACTGAGCAGCACTTTGCAGGTTTATTTTGATTTGCCCTTCCTTGCTTCGCCAGCACGCTGAGGTAGCGCCTCGCTCCTCGGCCTTAGCGCCTTAAGAGAGGTGTGAAGCGCCTGGTTTAGTGCTCCAATCACCTCCAGGGGCGATAAAAGCCAAGTTTGCTGTCAGAGGCGTTAATTAGCGCCAGGCGCTAAACTTTGCGCACGGCCGATAATGGCGCCCCAGATGGGGTGATACTGAATTTTTCCCCCATTATCTCCTGAAGGTAGTGACTGATGCCTACCAGCTCTTCAGCCAAGGGGCAACCCTTTGTGTGCAAGCCTAGACAGTGGATGGCAACAGGGGACGCCACAGCCAAACCCAACCCTGCCCTCACCTGACATGCCCTCATTTGGGTGCGGTAGCATAGCGGTTATGTTACTGGACTAGTGATCCAGAGGCCCGGACTAATGATCCAGAGACGTGAGTTCAAATCCCAACCACGGCCGCTGGGGAATTTAAATTCAGTTGATTAAATAAATCTGGAATAAAAAGTTAGTATCAGAAATGGTGACCATGAAACTATCAGTTTGCCGTAAAAGCCCATCTGGATCACGAATGTCCTTTAGGGAAGGAAATCTGCCGTCCTTACGCGGTCTGGCCTATATTTGACTCCAGACCCACAGCAATGTGGTTGACTCTTAACTGCCCTCTGAAATGGCCTAGCGAGACACTCAGTTGTCAAGAAGGCGGCTCCCCACCACCTTCTCGAGGGCAACTAGGGATGGGCAATAAATGCTGGCCTTGCCAGCGACGTCCACATCCCAGGAATGAATAATTTTTTTTTAATGCAACCCTTCTCATCCCCAGTCTTTCTCTCCCCCAGTCTCTCTCTCTCCCCCCAGGTCCCTGGATAGCATCAGCAGCCGGAAACCTGACTGATAGCATCCCTGGACTAGGAAGGGAATCAGAGGGCAGATGCCGAGCCCCTACCACATTGTAGTTGAGACCGGCTAACAGGTCGGAGAGCTGGGATCAAACCCGGGACCTTCCTGGTCCGTGTGGGGGTCATTTTGACTTTCAGCGATGGCTGAAAACATGGACAAAGGAGCTGAGTTCCAGCGGTGAGGGGAGAGTGACTGCCCTTGACATCAAGGCAGCATTTGACCGAGTGTGGCATCAAGGAGCCCTAGTAAAACTGAAGTCAATGGGAATCAGAGGGAAAGCTCTCCATTGGCTGGAGTCATACCTAGCACAAAGGAAGATGGTTGTGATGGTTGAAGGTCAATCATCACAGCCCCAGGACATCGCTGCAGGAGTTCCTCAGGGCAGTGTCCTAGGCCCAACCATCTTCAGCTGCTTCATCAATGACCTTCCCTCCAACATAAGGTCAGAAATGGGGATGTTCGCTGATGACTGCACAGTTTTCAGCGCCATTCGCAACTCCTCAGATAATGAAGCAGTCCATGCCCACATGCAACAAGACCTGGACGACGTTCAGGCTTGGGCCGATAAGTGGCAGGTAACATTCGCGACACAGAAGTGCCAGGCAATGGCTATCTCCAACAAGCGAGAGTCTAACCACCGCCCCTTGACATTCAATGGCATTACCATTGCCGAATCCCCCACCATCAACATCCTGGGGGTCACCATTAACCAGAAACTTAACTGGACCAGCCACATAAATACTGTGGCAACAAGAGCAGGTCAGAGGCTAGGTATTCTGTGGCGAGTGTCTCACCTCCTGACTCCCCAAAGCCTTTCCACCATCTACAAGGCACAAGTAAGGAGTGTGATGGAATACTCTCCACTTGCCTGGATGAGTGCAGCTCCAACAACACTCAAGAAGCTCGACACCATCCAGGACAAAGCAGCCCGCTTGATTGGCACCCCATCCACCACCTTAAACATTCACTCCCTCCACCAGCGGCGCACCGTGGCTGCAGTGTGTACCATCTACAAGAGGCACTGCAGCAACTCGCCAAGGCTTCTTCGGCAGCACCTCCCAAACCCGCAACCTCTTCCACCTAGAAGGACAAGGGCAGCAGGTGCAGGGGAACACCACCACCTCCAAGTTCCCCTCCAAGTCACACACCATCCTGACTTGGGAAATATATCGGCCGTTCCTTCATCGTCGCTGGGTCAAATTCCTGGAACTCCCTCCCTAACAGCACTGTGGGAGCACCTTCACCACACGGACTGCAGCGGTTCAAGAAGGCGGCTCACCACCACCTTCTCAAGGGCAACTAGGGACGGGCAATAAATGCTGGCCTTGCCAGCGATGCCCTGATCCCATAAACAATTTTTTTTAAAACAGGCAATATCGGATCAGCCGCCCATTACACATCCCGGATCGGGCAGGGTGCATAACGGGCGGTCTGGCCGCAATCGCCCGTTCACTGAAAGTTAAAATTACCCCTGCCCTCTGGTGACTCAGCACCACACCGAGTTTCCACTTACCAGGTGAGCTACTACAATTTTTAAATCAAGCCAGGCCTCAGGCCTCATGCCTCAGGCCTATGATTCACTTCATTCACAAGATGCCAAAGGAGCAGCGGGGTGGGAGTGCCCCTATTCTCTAATACGCAGTGTCTGCAGTTTTCCCCGTGCTGAGTTTGCAGTCTGGGCTGTACTCATGAGGTGGAGCCTACTGGAGGCTCGGGGACTGTTCACAGGGAGGGAGGGACGGAAAAGCAGGGAAAGAATAGTGTGACCGTATTTGCTAAACCGAATCCAGAGGCAAACAGGGTGGGAGCACAGCAAAGTAGCCAGGACGCGTTTCAAGAAAACCGGCATGACGACTTTGTTGCTTCTGCTAGTGGAATACGCGTCGCGATGACGCCATTTTCACTTTACACCGAATCTCGAATCTTGCGTGTGTTCAGTCGTCCCTGAGAACCCTAACTTTTAATTTCTCAATTTTAAATCTGTTCCAAACAGACTGAGATTTTCCACACAAGGTGTGAAACACCCTCTGTCTCAGAAGGTTTCAGAAATCTCTTCCCGGTGGGAGAATTTAGAGCTTGCCTTATTCATTAAATAAACCCACGAGGCACCGTACTGATCTCTGAGGTAAAGTAAATCCACTCAGCCGCCAGGTTTCACCGCACCCTCGGCTTCTCCCGCGCATTTTAAAGGATCCGCCCTCCGGCCAGTCACTATTGGCTGAAACATGGGGTCAGGTGACTCAATCCCCCAGAGTGCAGTGCGGCCCGAGCTGTCGACAGGGCCTTTTCTCCGCCGCGCTGCTTTGTGGGAAGGCGCGGCCGCCATCATCACCTCCGTTCAACCGGCTCCTGGAATCCATTCCTGAGCTGATACTTGGCACGAAGGGGATGAGAATCTGCCCCCCCGGGGTTTCTGTACATTCATGTTTAAAAAAAAACAAAGATTGAATTTTTCCAGTTTATCCAAAAATGAAGTTAAAATCCAACTCCTGCCGACCAGCGGACCGATGAATATGGCTCTATTCGGGGACGAGTTTCCTGAACCGGGGACGTTGTTTGCTCAGGGACACAGTACCTAATCTGGGACTGTCCCTGGAAAACAGAGGCGTATGGTCAGCCTAAGAAAGAGTCACCTTGCTGGCCAGTCATGCAAATGCTTTGAGTGCAGGCTTTAGAGTGGCTTTTGGCAGGCTCAGTGACGCTTCAACAACGAAGGCCGCCATGGAATAGTGGGGCCAGGCCTCAGGCCTATGATCCTTCCTAAGGGATATTTCCTGTTCTCAGTGAAGTCCTTTGGCAAGCATCACTTCATCAGCAAGCCTGAAATGAAGGGGAACTACCAGACAGGGCAAGAGCTGCCAGACAGGACAAGAACTACCAGACAGGGCAAGAGCTGCCAGACAGGGCAAGAGCTACCAGACAGAGCAAGAGCTGCCAGACAGGGCAAGCGCTGCCAGACCGGGCAAGAGCTGCCAGACAGGGCAAGCGCTGCCAGACAGAGCAAGAGCTGCCAGACAGGGCAAGAGCTGCCAGACAGGGCAAGCGCTGCCAGACAGGGCAAGCGCTGCCAGACAGGACAAGAACTACCAGACAGGGCAAGAGCTGCCAGACAGGGCAAGAGCTACCAGACAGAGCAAGAGCTGCCAGACAGGGCAAGCGCTGCCAGACCGGGCAAGAGCTGCCAGACAGGGCAAGCGCTGCCAGACAGAGCAAGAGCTGCCAGACAGGGCAAGAGCTGCCAGACAGGGCAAGCGCTGCCAGACAGGGCAAGAGCTGCCAGACAGGGCAAGCGCTGCCAGACAGGGCAAGAGCTGCCAGACAGGGCAAGCGCTGCCAGACCGGGCAAGAGCTGCCACACAGGGCAAGCACTGCCAGACAGGGCAAGCGCTGCCAGACAGGGCAAGAGCTGCCAGACAGGGCAAGCGCTGCCAGACTGGGCAAGAGCTGCCAGACAGGGCAAGAGCTGCCAGACAGGGCAAGAGCTGCCAGACCGGGCAAGAGCCGCCAGACAGGGCAAGAGCTACCAGACAGGGCAAGAGCTGCCAGACAGGGCAAGCGCTGCCAGACAGGGCAAGAGCTGCCAGACAGGGCAAGAGCTGCCAGACCGGGCAAGAGCCGCCAGACAGGGCAAGAGCTACCAGACAGGGCAAGAGCTGCCAGACAGGGCAAGCGCTGCCAGACAGGGCAAGAGCTGCCAGACAGGGCAAGAGCTACCAGACAGGGCAGGAGCTGCCAGACAGGGCAAGAGCTGCCAGACAGGGCAAGAGCTGCCAGACTGGACAAGCCACTGCATGAATGGGCAGAGGGACAGGCCTATGATCCTTCCTAAGGAATATTTCCTGTTCTCGGTCAAGCCCTTTTGAGAGAGAAAGAAAGACAGACCCCTTTCATGACCTCCTGGCAACCCATTTAGCCTGGTACAGGCAGAGATCTAAGACCAAGGCAGCTGACTGCTCTCTCAGCTCTGGTTGGTACGTGCTGGAGAATGACCAAGGATTGAAGGGGGAAATAGAGGTGGTTTTACCTCAGGTTTTTTTGATAAAGCACTTGCACTAGCAGAGGGTTGTATAATGCTGAGCATTATTGGAGAGAAATAAATACAGAACGGAGTCACATTGCATCAGGTTTGTGAAATCATAGAATAGTGCAGCACAGAAGGAGCCCATTCAGCCCATCGAGTCTGCGCCGGCTCTTTCGAAGAGTTAGTCCCACTCCCCCGCTCTTTCCCCATATCCCTGCAATTTTTTCTCCTTCAACTATTTATCCAACTCCCTTTTGAAAGCTACTATTGAATCTGTATCCACCGCCCTATCAGGCAGCGCAGTCCAAATCCTAACCACTCATTGCGTAAAAAAGTTTTTCCTCCTGTCGCCTCTGGTTCTTTTGCCAATCACCTTAAATCTGTGTCCTCTGGTTAGCGACCCTTCAGCCACTGGAAACAGTTTCTCTTTATTTACTCCATCTAAACACTTCATGATTTTAAACACCTCTATCAAATCTCCTCTTAGCCTTTTCAGGCAGAAATGTTATTGCTTGAAGAAAAAGTCCAGATAGTGACACAGATAGGGTACATTTACATTACCGCTTTAGTGCTGGTATAAAGGGGTCGGTAACTAGCGGGCACAGATTTCAGGTGATTGGCAAAAGAACCAGAGACGACATGAGGAAAAAAATGTTTACGCAGCGAGTTGTTGTGATCTGGAACGCGCTGCCTGAAAGGGCGGTGGAAGTGGATTCAACAGTAACTTTCAAAAGGGAATTGGATAAATACTTGAAAGGGAAAGAATTGCAGGGCTATGGGGAACGAGTGTGGGGAGCGGGACTAATTGGGTCGCTCTTTCAGAAAGCTAGAACAGGCACGATGGGCGGAATGGCCTCCTTCTGTGCTGTATCATTCTATGATTCACATCAGTGCAGTCCAAATCTGGTAGCAGGTGCTGATCTGACACCGGAACTAAATGGAGGGAGATCCCCTTCATTTCGGAATCAGTCCGCACCCAAGTTACGTGCAGCTTCGCGCTGCCGCTAAACCTGTGGCGTGCGAATGCACCGGGAGCGAGAGAGAACAGCTCCCGTAAGCTGGTAAAATGGCTGAGACCTCTGTAGCGCCCCCTGCCCCTCGAAAGGTCTCCGCTGTGTTGTGACACTGCCTGACAGAACCCAGCCTGCCTGTAACATCTTGGCTGCGCTGTTTGAGGTGGAGCCTGATGGAGGCTCGGTGATTCCCTGCAGGGGAGGGAGGGACGGAGAGAAAGCCAGAGAAAGAGTCACCCTGTGGGCCACTTTTGTACCTCTCTTGGCAGGCCCGATGAGGTAATGAGTTCCACCATAGTGGGGGGCGTGTGGAAGATACAAAGTGCTGCATTGAATTTATGGGGGCACATTGCCAGTATTGTTGGGTTGATGTGCGAGCATAGACTTCCTCGCCACACCGTTTGATTGCCGCGTCAATATATTTATTTTAAAGGGATTAAGGGATGTGTTGAGACAGAGCAGCCAGGAATGTGAGGTGACCTGTCTCAGAGTGAATTACTTCATTCATTATGATCAGATGCAATAAAACCCCCTGGGGCAGAGGGAACGAAACTGGAGGGTTTCCAGAGTAGCATAGTAAAACAAATCAAAAATAAAACACCTGGACAACACAGACCACAAGCTCTCAAGTTCGATTCACGATCTGTGCAAAATGAGCTGATCTGAACCAGGGCGGTAGTCAGGCAGACACACTGGGCCTCAGTGATCCTGGGTTAACGAGAGGGTGGGGGGACGGTGGAAATCGCTATTTAGTATCCGCTGCTGGAAAGTGCAGCTAAGAACATAAGAACTAGGAGCAGGATTAGGTCTTACGGCCCCTCGAGCCTGCTCCGCCATTCAATGAGATCATGGCTGATCATCGACCTCAACTCCACTTTCCCGCCCGATCGCCATATCCCTTGATTCCCCTTTTGTTCAAAAATCTGTCTATCTCCACCTTAAATAGATTCAATGACCCAGCCTCCACAGCTCTCTGTTGTAGAGAATTGCACCCCACATTCAAATAGTCTGACGAAAGGTCATCGACCTGAAACGTTAACTCTGTATCTCTCTTCACAGATGCTGCCTGACCTGCTGAGTTTCTCCAGCATTTTTTGTTTTTATCACTAAAACAGATTATCTGGGTCATTATCACGTTGCTGTCTGTGGGATCTTGCTGTGCGCAAATTGGCTGCCGCGTTTCCCACATTACAACAGTGACCACACTTCAAAAATACTTCATTGGCTGTAAAGCGCTTTGGGGCGTCTTGAAGTCCGAGATTACGAAAGGTCATCAAGCTGAAACTGTTGCTCTCTCCACAGATGCAGCTTAACCTGCTGAGTGTTTCCAGCATTTGCTGTTTTTATATCCGAGATTACAAAGGATGCTTTGCCGCAGAAGGCACACGCGATCGGGTGGGCTCAACCCTCCAGAAGTCTCCCTTCTTCACCTCCCGAACCTCACGTCACAGTGGCCTTGCTTTTTAAGCTTTGCTAAAAGGCTGTTACATTGGCTCCTCCATGACCACCCCCCTGGGTAGTACATGAGGTACTCGCTCAACACGCCACAGACTCGAAAAGGTTCCACAGCGTGGATCTCAGGACATAACAGAAACGACCTTATCGATTCACTTGTACTGAAAAGAACAAACATGTCGATGAAGCCATGAGAAGATTAGAACTAGCCAAGGCCATTTTATATGACAAAAGTTACAGCCTGACAGCTGTGCTGATATTCTACAGATACTGTCTGTCAGTTCCATTAGGTTTTTTTAATTTGGAAGATTTTAACTACCGAACTAATATAATGAAAGCAATATAATTGATTTGTCATGAATCTCATTATTCATGAAGAAATAACTCATGAAGTAACACTGGGCGGCCAGCTGGTGGCGCCGTCCAAGGAGTATAAATACGCGGGCGTGGGCCCAGCTTGCTCAGGATGTTTCTGTAACCAGGAACTAGTGATGTAACTAGAATCTCATGGTTTTGAAACAGTTGATTAAAGCCTTGTTTTATATTCAAACCAAGTGCTCAGTAGTCTTTTTACATCATGATTATTTTGTGCAAAGTGGCTTTCTTAACTATTTCTCAATCTTAATCTCTAACATACAGGTTCCTGCAAGCTTGGATATTCAGCATGGGAGCTGCAGCCAAGGGGAAAGGAACTTCATGAAGTCACTTTGCAAACTTGGTACTTTATCTAGTCGTGGGCAGGTCTGGTGCTCTTGAATTCTCATGTTTCCGGTAAGGTTGCCTGGGTTTGCACAAATAACGATTCTCACGTTTTGGTGTGTCCCGCGAACAATCCGAGGACAACTGACTGCGGCAACGCCTAAAGCCTCGCCTATCAGCCCCTGGCAACAAGACTCTTTCAGCTGACCAGGCAGTTTCTCACAAGCACAGCGCAGCGTCTTTAACTCTCAGCCTAACTCAAGAATTTCCTTGAACACCCAGCCCTCAACAGAGAGCACAATGAATCAGGACAAACAATGACAGGGGGCTGTAAACAGGGGGCTGTAATGTTAATGTCTCATTTGTGACCAGAATAAAGTTCTTCCAGTTCAGGTATTATCCATGATACCTTGATTCGTAACAATACAAGCAGCCTATACTAACCATGCCATTCAATGATAAACAGGAAAGTTCTTTGCGAGCCTGTGGTTTAAATATTTAACCGTAAACATACTGTGCATTAATATTTCAGTAGTCACTAAATGACAATCAAGCTGCTTTGCTAATGATAAATTCACAATGGCTGCAACTAGACTGGTTTACAGCAACCAGGTGGCAATGGAACAATTTTAACCCTTGATTAGACAGAGCCATCGTCACAGGAGAAAGTAGTGTGCCAACAGATGCTTAACGCACCATAAATGACTCAGTTCCCCATTCTGTCCTTATTTTTATTTGCAGGATCTTTGCCTCCGCAGGATCCCTGGCCCAAGACCGCACAAAGTGGAGGAGAAGCATCCGGGAAGGCGCCAAACACCTCGAGTCTCTTCGCCGGGAGCAAGCGGAAGCCAAGCGCAAACAGCGGAAGGAGCGCACGTCAACCCGAGCACCCCACCCACCCGCCCCTTCAACCACCGTCTGCCCCACCTGTGACAGAGACTGTAGGTCCCGCATTCGACTCATCAGTCACCTGAGAACTCATTTTTAATGTGGAAGCAAGTCATCCTCGGTTCCGAGGGACTGCCTAAGAGAAGATTTTTATATAATACGTTCATTTATTTATTTATAGTTAAATGGCAAAATGCACAGCAATTTGTGAAGCGGAGTTGATTGGAGCAAAGCAGTTTCTCTGCAAAACAGACACTCAGTTACAACAGGTACTCTAGTCACTGTGTTCAATGATGAACTGTATTCAGGAGAGCATCTCCTACTGCACTAGTGGATCACTTCTGTTTCCGACATCGGTTATCCTTGTGGTTTCTCCGAGTGAGATAGTTACGATCGTAGAAAAGTACAAACCCATGGACCCATTGAAAAGTGATCACTAGATTTGTCTTGGCACTGCCTAGGTCCCAGTTAGTGCCAATTTGGCATGAATAATTCAGTGCCAATTAGTGCTGATGTATGGGCAATTTTGTGCTGTGGATTCGCGCCAGAAGGGACAGGACTATGACCACCGCAAAATACTTCCACTGCTGCAAACCCTTACAACTGTCGCGGAAAGGCAACTTCTAAATATATATATTTCTTATAGTTCAGCAAAAAGAATACAGAGATACATCTTTGTGGAGTCACTGCCCACGGCACTTACAGCAGAATGCATTGGCTCGTTGGGGTTGCTGGCAGAGTGAAGCACACACTGGGGACCGCATGCTTCTGGGGGTCACGGTAATATAACGACACCCCTTGGGTCAGGTCAGCCAGACAGAGAGGCTCCGGCCTGTACAGAGAGGCTCCAGCCTGTACAGAGAGGCTCCAGCCTTTAGAGAGAGGCTCTGGCCTGTACAGAGAGGCTACGGCCTTTACAGAGAGGCTCCGGCCTGTACAGAGAGGGCTGGGCTGTACAGAGAGGCTCCGGCCTGTATAGAGAGGACTGGGCTGTACAGAGAGGGCTGGGCTGTACAGAGAGGCTCCGGCCTGTACAGAGAGGCTCCAGCCTTACAGAGAGGCTCTGGCCTGTACAAAAAGGGCTGGGCTGTACAGAGAGGCTCTGGCCTGTACAGAGAGGCTCCGGCCTGTACAGAGAGGCTCCGGCCTGTACAAAGAGGCTCCGGCCTGTATAGAGAGGGCTGGGCTGTACAGAGAGGCTCCGGCCTGTACAGAGAGGGCTGGGCTGTACAGAGAGGCTCTGGCCTGTACAGAGAGGCTCTGGCCTGTATAAAGAGGGCTGGGCTGTAGAGAGAGGCTCCGGCCTGTACAGAGAGGGCTGGGCTGTACAGAGAGGCACCGGCCTATACAGAGAGGCTCCGGCCTGTACAGAGAGGGCTGGGCTGTACAGAGAGGCTCCAGCCTGTATAGAGAGGACTGGGCTGTACAGAGAGGCTCCGGCCTGTACAGAGAGGCTCCGGCCTGTACAGAGAGGCTCCGGCCTGTACAGAGAGGACTGGACTGTACAGAGAGGCTCCGGCCTGTATAGAGAGGGCTGGGCTGTACAGAGAGGCTCCGGCCTGTACAGAGAGGGCTGGGCTCTACAGAGAGGCTCCGGCCTGTATAGAGAGGGCTGGGCTGTACAGAGAGGCTCCGGCCTGTACAGAGAGGCTCCGGCCTGTACAGAGAGGCTCCGGCCTGTATAGAGAGGCTGGGCTGTACAGAGAGGCTCCGGCCTTTACAGAGAGGGCTGGGCTGTACAGAGAGGCTCTGGCCTGTACAGAGAGGCTCCGGCCTGTATAAAGAGGGCTGGGTTGTAGAGAGAGGCTCCGGCCTGTACAGAGAGGGCTGGGCTGTACAGAGAGGCTCCGGCCTGTACAGAGAGGGCTGGGCTCTACAGAGAGGCTCCGGCCTGTATAGAGAGGGCTGGGCTGTACAGAGAGGCTCTGGCCTGTACAGAGAGGCTCCGGCCTGTACAGAGAGGGCTGGGCTGTACAGAGAGGCTCCGGCCTGTATAAAGAGGGCTGGGCTGTAGAGAGAGGCTCCGGCCTGTACAGAGAGGGCTGGGCTGTACAGAGAGGCTCCGGCCTGTATAGAGAGGGCTGGGCTGTACAGAGAGGCTCCGGCCTGTACAGAGAGGGCTGGGCTGTACAGAGAGGCTCTGGCCTGTACAGAGAGGCTCCGGCCTGTATAAAGAAGGCTGGGCTGTAGAGAGAGGCTCCGGCCTGTACATAGATACATAGAGATAGGAACAGGAGTAGGCCATTCGGCCCTTCGAGCCTGCTCCGCCATTCAATGAGATCATGGCTGATCTTCGTCTGAGATCATAGCTGATCTTACCAGTTCAGTACCCCGTCCCCGCCTTTTCTCCGTAACCCTTAATCCCCTTAGCCTTCAGAAATATATCCAATTCTCTCTTGAAAATATTTATTGAATTAGCCTTCACAGCCCTCTGTGGCAGGGAATTCCACAGGCTCACCACTCTTTGAGTGAAGAAATTCTTCCTCATCTCTGTTTTAAATGATTTGCCCGCTATTTTTAGACTGTGGCCCCTGGTTCTGTGCTCCCCGGCCATTGGAAACATTCTCTCTGAATTCAGCCTGTCCAGGCCTGCCATAATTTTATATGTTTCGATGAGATCCCCTCTCAATCTTCTAAACTCCAGTGAGTACAAGCCCAAACTATTTAATCTCTCTTCGTAGGTCATTCCCGCCATTCCAGGTATCAGCCTGGTGAATCGCCGTTGCACTCTTTCCATGGCAAGAACATCCTTCCGCAGATGGGGCGACCAAAACTGTACACAATACTCCAGATGCGGTCTCACCAGCACCTTGTACAGCTGTAGTAAGGTATCCCTATTCCTATACTCGAACCCCCTTGATATGAAGGCCAACATACCATTTGCCTTCTTAATCGCCTGTTGCACCTGCATGCTCTCCTTCAGTGACTGGTGCACAAGAACACCCAGGTCCCTCTGCACTTCCCCATCTCCCAATCTATTGCCATTTAGATAATAATCTACCCTCCTGTTTTTACCCCCAAAGTGGATAACCTCGCATTTATCCACATTATAGTGCATCTGCCACGTATCCGCCCATTCCCCCAACCTGTCCAAATCGCACTGTAGCCTCCTGACATCCTCATCAGAGCCCACCCCTCCTCCTAGTTTAGTGTCGTCAGCGAATTTGGAAATATTGCATCCAATTCCCTGATCCAGATCATTTATATATATTGGTCTGGGCTGTACAGAGAGGCTCCGGCCTGTACAGAGAGGCTCCGGCCTATACAGAGAGGGCTGGGCTGTACAGAGAGGCTCCAGCCTGTACAGAGAGGGCTGGGCTGTACAGAGAGGCTCAGGCCTGTACAGAGAGGGCTGGGCTGTACAGAGAGGGCTGGGCTGTACAGAGAGGCTCCGGCCTGTACAGAGAGGGCTGGGCTGTACAGAGAGGCTCCGGCCTGTACAGAGAGGGCTGGGCTGTACAGAGAGGCTCCGGCCTGTACAGAGAGGGCTGGGCTGTACAGAGAGGCTCCAGCCTGTACAGAGAGGCTCCGGCCTGTACAGAGAGGGCTGGCCTGTACAGAGAGGCTCCAGCCTGTACAGAGAGGGCTGGGCTGTACAGAGAGGCTCCGGCCTGTACAGAGAGGGCTGGGCTGTACAGAGAGGCTCCAGCCTGTACAGAGAGGGCTGGGCTGTACAGAGAGGCTCCGGCCTGTACAGAGAGGGCTGGGCTGTACAGAGAGGGCTGGCCTGTACAGAGAGGGCTGGGCTGTACAGAGAGGCTCCAGCCTGTACAGAGAGGGCTGGGCTGTACAGAGAGGCTCCGGCCTGTACAGAGAGGCTCCGGCCTATACAGAGAGGGCTGGGCTGTACAGAGAGACTCCGGCCTGTACAGAGAGGCTCCGGCCTATACAGAGAGGGCTGGCCTGTACAGAGAGGCTCCAGCCTGTACAGAGAGGGCTGGGCTGTACAGAGAGGCTCCGGCCTGTACAGAGAGGGCTGGGCTGTACAGAGAGGCTCCGGCCTGTACAGAGAGGCTCCGGCCTATACAGAGAGGGCTGGGCTGTACAGAGAGACTCCGGCCTGTACAGAGAGGCTCCGGCCTATACAGAGAGGGCTGGCCTGTACAGAGAGGCTCCGGCCTGTACAGAGAGGGCTGGGCTGTACAGAGAGGGCTGGCCTATACAGAGAGGGCTGGGCTGTACAGAGAGGCTCCGGCCTGTACAGAGAGGGCTGGGCTGTTGCTGCATGTGGGGCTTTAAGAGCCCAGTCAACTGGAAGAAACAATCCCGCTTACTTTGTGGCTCCTCTGCCAGTTGGCCCATTCCTACCTTCTTGGAGCAGCCTGGGGAGGGGGAGGAGGATGGGGTTTGGGAGGGGGAGGATGAGGGGGAGGGGGATGGGGATGAGGATGAGGAGGGGGTTGTGGATGAGGAGGGGGAGGAGGATGGGGAGGGGGAGGAGGATGGGGATTGGGAGGGGGATGAGGAGGAGGAGGGGGATGGGGATGTGGATGGAGATGAGGGATAAATATTGGTCCAGGACACCGGGGATAACTCCCCAGCTCTTCTTCAAAATAGTGCTACGGAATCTTTTACATCCACCTGAGAGGGTAGACGGGGGCCTCGGTTTAACGTCTCAAATGAAAGACAGCACCTCCGACAGTGTGGCACTCCCTCAGCACTGCACTGGAGTGTCAGCCTAGATTTTGCGCTCAAGTCACTTGGAGTGGGACTTGAGCCCACGACCTTCGGACTCGGAGGCGAGAGTGAGGGTAAGAGCCCATTTCCTGAGGGCAGCAATCTATCACGTCACTTCAGCTTTTTCAATGCTGAGGGTGCAAGAAAGGAGAATCTCAATGGTTCATGTTTGCTCGCCAGCACTGAGCTTCGAAGCATACATTTTCATAGCAGATCAATTATTTTCTTAACTTGTCCCAAATGAGACAGCTTTGAATTTATTTAGACAAAAGCAAAATACTGCGGATGCTGGAAATCTGAAATCAAAACAGAAAATGCTGGAAACACTCAGCAGGTCAGGCAGCATCTGTGGGGAGAGAAACAGAGTTAACGTTTCAGGTCGATGACCTTTCGTCAGAACTGGAAAAAGCTGGAGATGGAACAGGTTTTTAAGCAAGTGCAGCGGCAGGGAGAGGGGGGAGGGGAGGAAAGAACAAAAGGGAAGGTCTGTGATAGGGTGGAAGGCAGGAGAGATTAAGAGACAAAAGGGATGATGGTGCGAGGCAAAAGGAGATGGTAATGGGACAAGTTAAGAAACAAAAGATGGCTCTCGATGAAGTGTAAATGGCATTGGCAGAATCATCGACAGCTGCCATGTGAGAGAGAAAAAAAAATGGAAAAAAAAAGATTGGGGCCGAGGTTATGGTCTGAAATTGTTGAACTCGATGTTATTCTGTCTGATACCAACCCATGGTAACCGTTCTTGTACAACTGACTTAGGGAACAAGTCAAAAAAATGACGCTCCTGGCAATATCATGCAAAAGCACAAACAGTTATAGCTAAATGATTATTTACCGCGGATGATGTCTGTTTGTGATGGAAACCTCGACACAGAAGCCAACTCATTATTTGACTAATAATTAATGAGAGCGTGTTAGCAGGGCTGCTTTGACTACAAGCTATAAGGAGCTCTTCAACAGATGTTTTCCATATGGTAATTACTTTGCATCATCTATTATGGAGTAATAAAACGAGAGAGGCATCATTTGGAAAATAAAATGGTCATCTCGTTCAATGACTGTAAATGACGTTTTAAAAAAAAGATTGGGGCCGAGGTTATGGTCTGAAATTGTTGAACTCGATGTTGTTCTGTCTGATACCAACCCCTCGAGCCTGTTCCGCCATTCAATAAGATCATGGCTGATCTGATCTTGGCCTCAACTCCACTTCCCTGCCCGCTCCTCATAACCCTCGGCTCCCTTATCATTCAAAAATCTGTCTATCTCCGCCTTGAATATATTCAATGACTGAGCCTCCACAGCTCTCTGGGGAAGAGAATTCCAAAGATTCACGACCCTCTGAGAGAAAAAATTCCTCCTCATCTCCGTTTTAAATGGGCGACCCCTTATTCTGAAACTATGCCCCCGAGTTCTAGGTTCCCCCACGAGGGGAAACATCCTCTCAGCATCTACCCTGTCAAGCCCCCTCAGAATCTTATAGGGGGAAAAATTCGGTTGCTTTGCGCCTCCCGTTAGTGCCCTAAGAGGTCGCTAACGGGGCGCAAAACAACCAGCGCCCGGGCACGGCGCCACCAACGCCTCCCACGAAATTCAGCGGGAGGTTAGTGGCAGCGGTAACCGTTAGTGACCTGCGGTGCTGCGCCGCCGGCAATGACATCATCGCTGTGTGCTGCGCCCCGGCCGCGATCTTCGGTAACACCCCCTGACTTACCGCCAGACGCTATGTCCGACGGGGTCAGGGGAGCCTGCCTGTGGCCGGGGCGACGTTATTTAAAGGGGAGGTGCCGGGCAGCCATTTTTCTTGCTGGCCACCTGCCAGTACCTGCCCCCTCTGCCGTCCCCGGCCTCCTCTGCAGCCCCCCGGCGGAATGCCGGCTGCGCTCCGTGAGCCCGGCACTTCTCTTGAATGCCGGGCTCTTTTACCGGCACTCCCGATCCCCAGGGGCCCAGCTGGGCCCCGGGTCGCGCTGCGCAAGACCCCTCCCCTTTAAGAAG